>NW_015386311.1:192336-199752 GCF_001527695.2 Protobothrops mucrosquamatus
GCACACGTCCACCCATTCAGAACACGACCAAGTCCCCGCCCCCTCAGTTCAAACCCCACTGGCAGTTAAAAGAAAGAAACAGCAGACATTTCATATTATTCTGAGAAGCACAAAGCTAAAAGCACAAGCCTGATGATGATGAATGTGATTTCATCGAAACGTCGCTATGATACTTCTAATCTTACACGGGAGAAAACCCAAATGACCAAAGACTCACATATAAACACCCGTGAAAACCTCAAAAAACATATATATATATATATATATATATATATATATATATATATATATATATATATATATATATATATATATATATACACACACACTACATTTAATTGGGTAATCATTACTTTGTAAGCTTTTTTTTTTTTGCAGTAAGACCTTTGTTATTTTCATTTAGGCCAAAATTTTGGAGCACGACAATGTAAACTATCTGAAGAAAATCCTGGGAGATCTGGGAATGGTGCTAGATCAAATTGAAGCTGAACTGGAGAAGAGAAAAATTGAATATCAAGGTACGCATTATGTTCATTTGAACATTATTTCCTGATTCTCTCTGTAACTTGTAGAAGTGTCTGATACTCATTTAACTTATCATCTATACAATTAATATTTGCATCAAAAGTAGCTTACAGTCCACAGTGAATCAGTTTGAAATAATGTAGACTTTTCTACATCTCAGTTTTGTTCTGATTTATAAATATTTTCTTATTTAAATAGAGAAAGCGATATGATAACATATTTTAATATTTATTTATGAAATTTATTTGCTGCCCATCTTGTATCCAACAAATCTAATCTTGACTTTTTGCTTTTCTTAAGATATACTAGGATTTTTTTCCCCACAAATACATCACACATTGCTTAGTTATACATCACACGCTGTTTAGTTAGTTAAAATTAAAGAATAAATTCTATTCAACATTCCACTTAGTCAAAATGCTTCTGAACCTTGATAATATCTTCTGAAGTATTTCTTATTCCAATAGCACAATTTCCAATCATGTTATCTGAAAATTTATATTGTTATTTTCTAACCCTTTATCCAAGCAATTTATAAATATGCTGAACAATACAAAGTCTAGGATGGAGTCCTACATCATTCATCATCTCTTTCCAATTTTATGCAAAGCTACTGAATTATTTCACCAGCTCTATATCCACAGTGAAATAGTCAGGCTCATGTTTTGCTACATTCTCTATTAGAATCTCATGGGAAACTTTGTCAGATGCTTTGCTTGGAACGCTGTGTCCTCTAAATTGGTCAATCAAATTAATTTGGCATGACTTGTTCTTAGTAAAATCATTCTGAGTCTTGCCAAGCAATGCATTCTTTTCTGAATTATCATAAATCAACTATTTAATAATTTGTTACAGAGTTTTGCCTGGTGTTAACATCAAGTTCCCAGGTCTTCTTTTCTTCCTTTTTGAACATAAGCATATGCAAGTTAGCTGCCAACTATTTTATTGAAGAGATCTGGGCAACAAAATTGGAACATTAGGTTTACAAGGTGTCTAATAAAAGCTAATTAATTATTTTAAGGAAGGGTCAACCATTTGGATAAGTTCTCTGCATTTTTGCCAGACTGTTTGCTTTCCAGCTAATCTCAGTTTTATCATCATCATCATCATCATCATCATCATCATCATCATTTTAGCCATTGTCTATCCACTACAGCATGAAGGCCTCTTCCACATGTTTCCAACCAATATGGTCCTGAACTTTTTTTTGCCAATTGGACCTGCAATACTTGCTGATGTCATCAATCCATCTTGTTTTAGGTCTCTTTTGTGTATACTTTTTATCAAGTGGGATCCATTCTTTGACTGCCTTGGTCCACTTGCCATCAGTTCTTCTTGCTTTGTGACCATCCCATTTCCATTTTAATTCTTTTATTCTCTTGATGATATTGTATATTTTCGTTTGTTCTCTAATCCATGTGGAGGTCTTTCTATCTTGTCTTGTAATGCTGATAATGTATCTTTCCATGGTACTTTGTGCCATTCGTAGCTTTTGTATTGATTGTGAAGCTAGTGTTCATGTTTCCCTGGCATATGTTAGAACAGCACACATTGATCGAAAACTTTTCTCTTCATGCATAGGGGGAGATTGTTCTTGAAAATTATGCTTAGCTTGCTGTATGCCTGCCAACCACATGCCATTCAATTTCCTTTATTGTATCACTTTCCATTGAGATCTGTTGGCCAAGGTATATGTAGTGGTCTACTATGTCTAGTTCCTCTCCAAATCTATATCTATATCTATATCTATATCTATATTTATATCTATATCTATATTCTGGGTCTTGTGAGAAGAGAAGATCTTAAGTGATTTAAACAGGTGCCATTGATTCTTATTCCATCTTTTGCCCAGTCTTGTTTGTGAAATCTCAATTTTATATCTGTATCTTTATATCATTCTAAAATGTTAGGGCAGCGGTTCTCAACCTATGGGTCGCGACCCCATTTGGGGTCGATCGACCATTTCACGGGGGTCGCCAAGCAAGGCTGTCTGCCATTTTTTCCCCTTTTTCTGGCGGGTGCCTTACCTCCCTTGGGCTGGGCCAGCTGGTGGTCGGCCTCCTCCCTCTCTGCCGCTTGCCAGCTATGCCTCGGCCGGCACAGGGGGCGGAACCACACATGTGCGGCGCTCCCGGGCAGGGAAAGTCCTTGACGTACGACCGGTTGGGTAGTCCTCGACTTACAACCGGTTTAGTCCTCGACTTACGACCGGTTTAGTCCTCGACTTACGACCGGTTGGGGGTCACGGCATTAAAAAGGTTGAGAACCACTGTGTTAGGGTTTGGTTAAGGAGGGCCTTGGATCAAGCTCAGCTCCTAGTGACTGCATACATGCCGTTTTCTTAGAACTGTTACGGAATGGATGTTATCCCCTACCAGGATGGTATTTTACTTTCCAGATGGTCCTTTATCTTCAAGACCTAACTAGGATAGACCCTCCTGAGATAACCAAAGTCATTTAGGGCTACCACCTACTATGATCTAATAATCCCTAATTTGCCAACAAATATCTGGAGCTCCGTGAAAACAAAAAGCCCCAAATGGTGCATTTTGAAGAAATTAAGCAAAGAAGAAGGTTTTTTATTCTACTTTTTTTTCCAAAAAAAAAAGACTTTTTCTGCTAAAAGTCAAAAGTTCTCTTCATGAATTAGGGAGAACACCTGGATACTTCTTTCATTTGGGAATTTGCAGATCTTTTAAAATCTCTGAGCAAAATATTCACTTGTTCATCCAGTTTTTCATCTCATAGCATCCTACCTGACTGCATTTTCTTTCTGTCCACTGAAATCAATAGTCCAGTAATCCAAAATATTAAAGTGATGTTTGGAATTTTATCTTAACTGATCAGTTTTACTTTCTTAAGTGAAAAATACTGATACAGCCAATCCTTTTTCAAAACTCAATCACACTTTAAATGTTTCCCTTCCATTTTCCTCCCCATGGGGAAAAGAACTTAGCATGAGTTAAATAAACCACTACTCATATAGCAGAGAACTGGTGTCCTTGAGTTTTTTAGCAGTCTTCTATAAAAAGAAAGTGGCTCCTTTCAGTTGCCCTTTCTTCTCTACTTAAATACAGTATGACATTTGTAATTTCTGCACCTGTCAGTCCTGGTGGGCATAAAGGGTATCTGTGTAATTTTAAAAGTCATCAGAGTCTATAGAGCTCAAACTGCTTCTACTTCTTTCACAAGGAGATGCCTGCCAGCTGCATGTCCAAGTGTCAGCCATTGTAATGAGGGGCAGCCAACTAACTAAATATTGAATCAGGTAGCTGCCAGAGAACTATTACTAGAAGACAATTTAATTGATCCCCATCAAAAGCCAATGAAGTAAGGGTGAATTGCAGCATTTGGTTTATGTCTTCCAATGCAACATAATTATTGTGGCTTCATTCCCTAGGGCAGAAATGTGAACTCTGGCTTTGTGGATGTGCATTCACCTTGGCTGATGTTTTGCTGGGAGCCACATTACACCGCCTCAAGTTCCTAGGACTCTCAAAGAAATACTGGGAAGATGGCAGCAGACCCAACCTACTGAACTTCTTTGAAAGGATACAAAAACGTTTTGCCTTCAGGAAAGTCTTGGGGGACATCCATACTACACTCCTCTCAGCAGTGGTACCCAATGCATTTAGGCTGGTCAAACGGAAACCTCCGTCCTTTTTTGGGGCCTCCTTCCTCATGGGATCTCTAGGGGGGATGGGATATTTTGCTTATTGGTATCTAAAGAAAAAATATATCTAGTGCCAGCTGTTTTGATGTTTAGTTTGATGTCTCTGTGCTGTGTGAAACTATGATGAATCTTCAGTAACTATAAGGAAATTTGAAACCAATATGAATAACTATACTGTTAATGTAACATTCCATAGTCTAGAAGTAGGAAGCCTATACTGCAAGGACACAAGTGAACAAAAATATTCAACTTGTACAATGCCTTTTTGTAGATGTCAATATTACAAATCTATAAATGGTGGGGTAGGTTTATATACCCACTGTGGAACAAAACAGCCTTTTAGCACAGTCAAGCACCACCAGGAAACAACTAGCAAATGAATTACAAAACTGAAAAATGGGATTCCCTGTGGCACTTCTAAATTTTTCCACAAATTTCTCAATCACATAGCACATTATTTCCCTTACAAATACAAATAACAAGGATTTTTCTATGAGCTATTTTTGTGTTGTGCTTAAAAAAGGATTAAAAAACAAATAGAACAGATGCAGTGAGTTTGATCACAATAGTTTGTGAAGTTTTAGCATAAATTGATGAGGTTTTTTTCTTTGTATTTTCAATTTGTTTACATCTTTTTTTTAATTAACTTGCATTTGGACTATAATTCTCTTGATTTTTTTTTACAATTTTTAATTATGTCTTATAGTTTTCTCTGGTTAGAGTACTTAATTTCACAGATGAAATTCTGATTCATCAATGAGTTTGTCTCCAGCTTGCTTCCATGAATTTGCCAAGTGTCTTTCACCAATGGAACCTCTGTGGACTCTTAAGAACATAACTGTTTTCATTAGTTCTAAATAATTTTCAAGAAATTTGACACCCCACGCTCCTTTTGGGGGACTTTTTCCTATTATTTTTCTTGTTGTGTATTTTTATTAGAAAACACTTTGCACAAAAGTCATATTTCTCACTTTATTGTGCCTTTTGCATGTTGGAAAGAATAATGAGCATCAATGGTAGTCATGCTTAAATTACTTCTGAGAATTCAAATAAATCATATGGGAAGAGTAACAGCTTTACATTTCTAAATGTGGTCTATATCAGTTGATTCATTTCCAACAATAAATATTGTATACATGTGCAGTAATGACTTTCTGCACTTTGTCAGAAGAGTTTATTCTTCTTAAATAAGTAATACAGAGTAGAGTTTGCTTTAATTTTATAAAGTGACAGTTTAAAAGATAGTCAAAATAGTAGCATAAATGAACAACCATGGGCCCAAAATTAAATCTTGACCATGTGTACTGTGTACTGTTTTTTGGGTTATTATGTTTGTCAGACTTGATCCAAATAACTGACCAGGGCAGCCTCTGTGTGTTGCCTATCTAATATGATGCACACCAAATTAAAGGCCATAACATTTGGGTATCCTGCCATATATCTTTCATTGGCTTTTGTCATGATGGCTATAGTTATTTCCAGAATCAAATCAATGCATTCTCTGAACATCAGGTCTTGCTTATGATTTTCCCAGCCATTATCTGGTTAATCACTATGGGCAACAGCAGTTGAGATTTTGTAGGTGTTCATGTAATCCAACAAGATTTTTCTTATGTTTAGATAGACATTTTAGCCTACCAAATGCTTAATAAAATGCATCTATCTCAGAACAGGTAATTAAATGCTATGCACTAGATGACATATTTGTGGTGCTAGATAAGACAAACTTGTTGGAATCTATCCATTCAGAGCTTTTGAAGAAGCTTTTTTTCTCTTGGTATCTACTTAATATTCAGGTAGGAATATGAAAATGAAAATTTGCTATTCCCCTATTTATTGAAATTGCTTTATGACCACCCATTTCACATCAGTGACTCTGGACAGTGCACAAGGATTAAAGTATAACCACAACATATAGCCCATAGTGCCCATGGTTAAACCAAACACCCCAATCACAGAAAAGCGCACCACCAATAATGGAGATTGCCTAATCTCCTGATTTAAACACATGAATTTATGCACATTAATAGAGCTGAGTTAGCTAGTTAAATACTTCAAAAAATGAAGATACAACAGTTCTCAAATTTTCCTGAATTCTGTTCAATATCTAGATACTTAATACAACAAGTTTAATATACAAGCTTAAGCTATTCCAGGGTAAGCAGCATAATACATGTCTAGAGATTTTGCTGCTGGCATCTGCTAAATTGCAGGCCTGCTGCAAAGCTCTTTGACCTCATCTTTATTTATGTCAAAATACTTCTGGACCCCTCCTAGCCTCTGGAAGATAAATTGGCCATGCCGACCTGACAGCTGTATGATCTGATGGCAATCACTCTAATGGCAGCCTTTGTCAGATGGTGCCTGTGATGATTTCCTGCCTAAGCAGGGGGTTGGATTAGAAGACCTCCAAGGTCCCTTCCAAATCTGTTAGTCTATTCTATTCTTATATAGTCTGAAAATCCAAATAATACCTTCCATCCCAAAAGGTACCTGTCTTCTGGGAAAAGTGCAAAAGCCAGATGACTGTTCTGAATTATCTTTAATAAAACATTGCAATATGCCTGCACAATTCTAACGTTGTACAGGTATAAGTGGCACCAACTGAATTTGATCTTGTTTTGTCAAGTACTATCTTTCCTTGCCAACAGCTGCTATCAGAACTTTCTGGATAATCCCCTTCCAGAAATACTTCCCAAGAATAAGATCTCAAGGTAGTGCCAAAACATTCATTACCAACAAAATATGTGTAAATAACTACACCACCAGAAAGAATACTGCATGCCTTTGCATGTCAGCTTTACTGCTGATTTGGACCAGTGCTCCTCAGCCCAAATTTTGAATATTAGATTAGGAAAAGGTTACCTAAAATGAATCTGAGGGCTGTGTGACTTATAAGGATCTGATGGAAATCCTGATCCTAAGCTTTTTAAGAAAAAGATGCATAAAAGAAAACGTTGTTGGGTTCTTTAGTCTCATCTACTTAGAATGGATATCAGTTTGATTTGATTTGATTTTAATTTGATTTTATTAGATTTCTACCCCGCCCTTCTCCTTGCGGACTCAGGGCGGCTTACAGCCCGTTAAAAACAAGTAAACAAATACAAAAAACATACCACATTTTAAAATCAATTAAAATAAAATATTGCAATAGGCCAATTAGTATCCTTTAAAACCAATAGAAAACTAATTAAAAGTAATACTTAGGCCAGTCCTGC
>NW_015386311.1:199757-275536 GCF_001527695.2 Protobothrops mucrosquamatus
CTCCGAGTGCTCCTCAAGGGAAGCCCCATGTAGAGAGCGTTACAGTAGTCCAGGCGGGAGGTGACAAGGGCATGAGTGACTGTGCGCAAGGCGTCCCGATCCAAAAAAGGCCGCAATTGGTGAATCAGGCGTACCCGATAAAACGTCCCCCTGGCCACGGCCGCCAACTGATCTTCTAGTGTCAGCTGTGGATCCAGGACGGGCAAGGAAATATCTTGTGCTTTGATCTAGGATTCTTTTGGTCTTGTGGGACCTGAGAGGTGAAGAAGAATACTGTATAAGGTAATTTAAGGGCATACATCTTTAATGTCCTTGTTATTATGGGTAAGTAGCATGTGTTACTACAGCTGCAAGAGATTTTGAATAGCTTCAAAAGCACTGGATTAGCTCCATCTGCAGTTGCATCATATTGCAGTTATTAAAAATTGCACAATTATAACCATTCAATTGAAGGCTTTTTCCTGCCCATGCTAGGTCATTCTCAGCCGAGGACAAATATTTCAGATGTAGAAATCAAACAGTTCCATACACATAATAATCTTCAAATTTTAATGAGCATTCAAGGAATCTTGGAACTAATGGGAAATTTATGCAATAATACAAGGGAGACATATGAACATTCTAATGCCTATTTATATTGTTTTGATTATTGGGTTACATGATATATGTTTGAAAAAAGGGCAGGAAGTGGAGCACAGGTATGTCGGTAAGTGGGAAGGCTTTGAAAGGGCTGGAGCAGGTGGGCACGGGCCTGTGCTAGGCCTTCAAGAACCTTCCCTATCCGAGGCATCCCATGATCTGCTTAACGACCTGCACATTAATTTAACAATTCATTGGGAAGAGCAGGGATGGGGGAATCATTAAGTGAAATGTTTCACTTACCATTCTCAGGACATGTGCAAACTCCATTATAGTCATATCTCAAGGGCTGCCTATAATACTTTCCTACTTTGGCTTTCCTACAATCTTTTCACCAAGTATTAACTATGAGACTTCCCTGTACTTCTAGAAGAATGTCAAATCGAAGTATTTCCAACGTGCTATAATTAGGATCTTGCTCAAGTGTGAAATGAAGTTTACAACATTCGTTCCAGGGTATGTAGTAGAAATCAACTTCTAAGATAATTATTCTTATTAATTTAAAAGCATTTGTTTGGTATTAATTTTTTGAGCAGTCCTAGAATCCCTGCTGCTAAAATTAAAACACAAAACACAAACCAGGACAGAGCTAACATTCTTGAAATATTAATGGCAAACTCATTTTCATGGCCAAGTCTGCATAACAGAAATTCTCACTTATGCTTTGGAAGTCAAATTAACCATTTGAACACATTAAAGATAGTTTACCATGAAGTCTGACACTGTAGTCATGAGATGCTCAGAGCTTTACTTTGCCCACTTCAGGAAGCACAGATTAATCTGTTCTCCATTACAGTTAGCAAAACACACCCAAAATTCTTTTTTATTGGTACACCAAAATAGGATCATGGCACACATTACATTAGAAGTAGGAGAGAAAAATTATTACTTGGCAAAAGCAGTGCTTTTTATTTAATAAGATGTAGTAAAATACGTTTCAGATTAAGACATTACTGTAGCACAACTGGTAACATAAGTAGTTTAGCAAAAAAAAAAAAAAGAAGCCAAAACCACTGGAGAGATAATTTGTTATTGCACTGATTGAAGATGAATTTAATTTGTTCATTCATGGGCAACAAAACTGTCATCAAGTGATTATTACCCCCCCAAAATCTGTATTACATAGAGTCAGAAGAATTTTTTATAGAATGCTTGCCTATACAATAACAATGTTAACACATCATACCCAGGTAACAAAATGTACATATCTGTAAAATAAATGCATTTCACTGCCTTCGTTAAACAATACAAAACCAGTGTTTAAGAAATATGAAAAATATTACAGCAAATATACTTTATGTAAGCCTAACTGTGTATAGCAATGCTAAGAAAAATCTCAGCTAACGGAAACATACAATACTTAGGAATTGCTTAAAAATTCACTAATTATTCAGTACATTACAATGACATGGAACCATTTTGTATATTGGAATACCCTGAAAGAATTACAGGAGCCATAAATATAACCTGATTGGAAGATGGGTTACCAGCCATAAAGGCTGCTCCTCATCTGCCTATATAGCTCAATTCATGAAGGTCTGATGAACTAAGCTATATAGATAAATGCATATTTAACTTTATTTCCAAAAGAGCTTACAATAAGACCAATAATGGTAATATAAACTAAATCTGCTTCTAATTCCGTTGACATATACTTCTGATCTCAAATTTCTACCTCCATAAAACTTTCATTGCCAATGTTTCATTGCCAATGTGATTATTCTTTTACCTTTTCAACTCATTAGTCATCTAAATATGTGTATGTATGTATCTGTGTTTGTGTATGTATTTATATACACACGCATACATACATATATATGGACTGTGGCTTAGCTGCTCGTTTTGATTTATGAATAAGCATAAAGCTGAGTTTGACTTTTTCTCCTATCTTGGAAATAGTGTTATACAAATCAATTGTCACGCACAATATAGAAGTTTAAATGTGGCACAAATACAAGCTGTTGTAACTCTATGGGGGACAAGTAACACAATCCTAAGAATGAGGCTATGATTCACTAAGGCATTACTTAAATCAGGGGAAATGCCAAAAGAATTTCATCTTTAAATAGATAGCATACACAAATTTGACTGGATAACTTTTCAAGGAAATATCTTGTAGTATATTTAGAGGTACCATACAATTCAAAGGCACTTGAAATGGCATGCCTGTTAAATTAATATGAACTCCTGAACTCAGGCAGTTTGTCAGCAATACAATTAACATGAAGACTTCAAATCATTTAGTGTTCCTATCACATCCAAACCTGAAAGCTCTGGAGCTGAGTTAGCAACTTTTGTTAAGACAATTAGAAAACTGAAAAGTTAGCACAAACATGAGCAAATCATAGACCACATGCAATCACATTTTTTACAGCTCCAGAGACTCCCAAGGCATTTATGTGTAATATTTGCATAATATTTATTTCTGGGGGACATAAACATAGGATAAGTGTGCTAGGCCTCCTTAAGACTCTAACATACCTACTTCCCATCTAAAAATCCCCCCAAATCTTTAAAAAACAAACAAACATAGAGACACAAAGACAGCAACAATTTTCAGAACCAATGCCTCCAGTGGTATCAGTGCATGTCTATCATGGTGTTGGAGATCAAAAATAAAAATAAAAAACGAAGTGCTGTCTGAGCCCCAAAAGATCCCCACTTTAGCTTAGTAGCTGAAACTATGCAGCTTTGACTATTAAATGTCTAGTAGGAGCACATAAAAATACAGTAGCTGAATATAACATATAAAGCAGCAAAATTCATTATAACTGGATCATTTTTCCAATTGCATTAAAAAATAATTGCACTTGTAGTATAATACCTTTAGTCAAAATGCAAAACTGTAGAAAAAACAATTAATATAAATATATTAACATTTTAAGGTTGTGCCATGCAAGAAAAGTCAAAGTAACCAATGAACCTAAACAAGAGTTTTTAAATAAGATTATATTTTCCTGTTGTAACAGATGGCTGTAAAAACCAATATAGCTTTTTCTATATAATTCCCATATACAATAAATTATAACATTCCTATAGATTTCCCAACTGCCATCTTTAATTAAGAACTGGAAGAGCAGAGAATGTGAAAGCTGCAATCCTGCAAGCCACAGCCTGCTTTAACAGGATAGCTTTGATTACAGATATAAAGCATTTTGCAACATTCAGGGATACCATATTGCCAAAAACATGACATATAAAGTATTCTAAAGACTCTAAGCCAGATAAATTCTAAAAAAAAATATGGTGCATGATGCAAGCTATTTCATCTGTACAAAGTTGAGTGTTGAAAGAAACAGAATGGTGGGGAGAGTTGTTTTAAATCCAAAATCTCCCTATGGCAATACACACCATAAACTAATCTGGCTATCCTTTTTGTATTAATATATGGATTTAAATCAAATTAAAAAAACACTTTGTTTTACATCTTCAAGCAAGATAAATTGAGAAATGTTTAAGTGTCTATCATTCGGTTATCAGATCCTCAAATAAGGTATAATCTTGGCCAATTTATCTTATCTTTTTTTAAAAATAATTTTATTATCATTTTCCTTTATAAAGCTCTAGTACATATTCTAATTTATCTTATTTAATTTATCTAACCAAAAATATGTCCATTTATCGAGTCCTTTATTTTTGTAATAAAAATGCATATGAATTTTGCATCGGGGTGCATTTTTGTCTATTAAATTTGCCTCTTCACAGGCAAAAGTAGGGTTTTTAAGAGGAGTATTTTCCTCTCAGATTATTCTAGTATCAATCTGGTCAGCAGTTTCCATTTAGTTAGCCAAGATTAACAAAGTCTTGATATTATTAATATAGCAACCACTTTCAAGAATTATATCACAAACTCATAATACAAACAGTATTTGGACTTTTGCCACTCACTTTAAATATTCATATTAATAGTTGTCTTAAAATTTAAATAATTAAAAATGAATATTCTTTAAAACAGATTCTGATCCACAAACTGATTTTATGGCCCACAATTAGACACTGGAAAATAAATTCAGATAATTAAAAATAAATATTCTTTAAAACAGATTCTGATCAACAAACTGGTTTTATAGCCTACGATTAGGTTTTGGGAAATAAAGGGTCCTTTGGGGAGGAAGTCCAGGAGAGAAAGGTGACATGTACCAAAACCCGTACGTTCCATACCAAGCAGAAAGACCAAAGAAAGTGCCAAAAAACTTGTCCCAAAAATTATGGAAATATAAAGCAGTAGTAAGAAGCATGAAAAGCCAGATAAAAGTCAAACAAGCCAGTGCGAAGAACAAACTGTTCACCATTGTGTGCAGTCTAGAACCCCGAAAGAATTTCACACTGGGCATCACAGCCATTTCTTCTAGAATCATTAGAACACAATATGAAAGGAGGAAGGAATGTCCTGAGATATCAAACTGTTGCCATATCCCACCAGCTTGTAGGCACTGTAGTTCACTGGAAAGTTCTTGAAGCACTACAGCAAGGGATGATGATTTGTAACAACCGCCTGTGAAGTCCTGAATGAACAAAAATGTTCTTGTGCCTGTATACCAAATGATAGTACCAACCAGCAATGAGAAAAGGCGAACGAGTACAGGCAAAATATTCTGGAGGACATTGTAGTTGGTAAGAGAGATGAATGGCAACAGCAGAGAGAATGTCCAGGCCCAGGCAAATTTCACAAAATAGCTGCCGGAGATAAAATGAAGAAAAAATATAGTGAGCACCAGGCAATATAGGTAACAAAAAGTTGTAATTTACATCCATCCTAATTAATTTCTGCATCTGGTAGGGGGAATGTTGCATCCATACTTACACACCCTGTAATAGGAGACCAACATATGATTTCATCTAAAATAATGTACCGAATTTGTGAAAAAATGTAAAGGTCTAATTTAGCACTTTTTAATAAGATCCAATTACAGGTAGTCCTTGATTTCTGACTGAAATGAGATGGAATTTATGGTGGTAACAAGTCAAGGCACCAATGTGACTGGACCTAATTTTATGATTTATTTATTTTTGCTGTGGTTGCCATAGTCATATGGGTAAACCCATTCTTCTGAACAGTGCAAATCACGGCCACATGACTATAGGAGGCTGCAACTGCTTTTCAGAAACCAGATGCAAAGCGCCTAAAATCCAGTCACATAATTGTGGCAGGGGATGCATGCACAACATTTTATAACGTCCATAAAGCAATTGTTCCAAGCACATCATAATTGCAAATGGTCATTTAGCAAATGGTTGTTAGGCAACAACTACTTGTACAGTTCCTATTACTCTCAACTATAGTAGTATATTGGCTGAGTTAAACTGTGATTGTAATAAAAAAAATGATAGCAATAATGATTTAACCTTTTAGGTAATTACTAAAGAGGAATTAATAACTTCCCCCAAAATACAATCTAGTCAAATTTCAAATGAAAATATTCCTCAAAAGGAATAAGAAAAAAGCATAGATATTTATAAAACATCCAACTGACAGGCTTTTATAAAACTTCACGTGGCCCAATAAAGTGGTTAGCTGTGGATTTCTAGTCTATCCCCTTCATCCCTAGGCAACATAACCTTTACTGCTTTTTGTGTACAACACAATTAAAACACTTCACTGTTAAATCCAGCAGCAGTTCTATGTAAGTATACAGGCTGCTATGCATGAATTGAACTTAAGTCTTGGTGATTTTGTAGCCACATACCTGTGCTTTTCTTAATAACAATACAGTCATTTGCCAGTACCAATTCTAAAATGTGTTTAACTTCCTAATCTTATCTAGAATGTAGGATTTTTCTTCTAAGTACTAACCAGATCTTACCCTGCTTAAATTTAAGAAACAACCAACTAGTTTTTACCGGATTGCGATTCAGTTCAATTCAAAATAATATCTGGCTAGTAATCAACCTTGCTATATTAATTAATACACTTATTATAACTTATTATTCCCAAGTTTGGAAAAAGTGAAGATCAGTTAGCTAGTGGAATAAATTGCCGAACAGAGACCATGAGCTTGCCTTTATTGCAGGTGTCTGAACAATTAATTATACGTTAATGTCTCTTAATTTGGATTCCTTCACTCAGCAAGATTTAAAAAATGCATTAAAGTAAACTCCATAGTCTCACTGGCTCTTTCTCAAACTACACAACTTGGGAAGCAGGTTAGAAATGTGTCTCGGGTATAAAAAGGTATGAGGGATCCCCGAGAGAAGGGAAAAGAGAGAACCCCAATTTAAAAGAGCAAGCTTCTTCTGGCTCATAGACTCCCCATTCATACTGTATTCTGTCAACGCCCTTCAGTAAGCCCCCTACTCTTTTTCCCGCTACCAGCCAGTATCCCAGGCATAGCCAGTCCCTGTCTCTCGGATCCCCTTGATCCCCTCCCTCCATCAACGCCCAGGACTCTCCAGAGTCAGAGAAAGCGTCTTACACATTGAGCACGTTGCGCTTGTTACTCAAATAAGTAGCAGCCAGCGGCACTAATTCTTTAATAAGGGATCCGATCACCATGAAGCTCATCAATGCCCAGGGCATCATCCGCCGCACCGAACAGTGGGTCAAGTAAGGCAGCAAGAGGCGCGTGGCTTTATCCACAGACTCCATGACCGAAGTCGGCAAGACGGCAGCGAAGGAGAAAGCGGTGACCCAACCGGCGCAGAACCCCCAACCGCCGTATTCCGTCGATGCTCACGTCAACCAGCTCCGCCTCCAATCCAGTCCGCCGCCCCTCCTTCGCCAAAGCTACTATGGTACAACTGTCCGGAAGGAGGCGAGACAAGATAGATAGAATGCGCATGCGTGTCTGCGCAGCCTTCGCGAGGATTGTTGATTAGTCCCGGGCGGTGAGGTTTAAGTTTGTCATCTTCCGACTGCGGCTGCGTAGTAAAGTCACGTGCTGTTTTGGGCTACGTTGTCATTTCTAATGTCGAGGTCTTTCCCAGCGCCTATTATTTGTTCTCTACACAAAGAAGTGTCTTTTTTCCAAATTAAAGAATTCTAATCTTTGCTCACAGAGTTGTTTGAGCCGCCTGATTATTTTGGTTGCTCTCTTTAACTCCAAAGGTGCTTTTCAAAAGGCAACTGGACTTTGTTGATTTTTTTTTCCCCTTTGGAAACTTTTCGCTTTTCATCCAAGAAGCTTCTTCAATTCTGATTGAATGGTGGAGAAGGCAGCTGGAATCCAGTCCAGTTGCCTTTTGAAAAGCCCTTTGGGACAACCATGACCTGGATGGTTGAGAATCTCCATAGACGTTGCTCTCAATTTTTTTAAAAGCTCTCTTATATTCCTTTTCAAGCATGTTTCCAGAATTATACTCTAGATGTGGATATGCCACCAATTTATATAAAGTTATTACAATAGCGGAGTCCTTGATGTGGTCTGAGCTTGGGTATTTGCTTACAGATATTTCACTATCCAACATCAGTACTGCTGATGTTAGACTCCACAGTTCAACGGGGAACTACATGTATTGTTTTCTGTTGTGGTTATTACAGTGTTGGCATTTTTATCTTTAATCTCTTTTCTAGTGATTTTTAGCATGGAATTTACCATCCTCACTTGGGAATTTTGGATACTTGAGTGAGGTATTTTTCTAGAGAAAAAGATAAGGGTAAGATGGGGTAAATACTTGAAGTATTCATATGTTTGGTTTTTATAGTATTGTTGCTTTCTAACCTAATTTTTCTGACATGAGAACCACACTACCACAATTGGAGTGGCCAATAAGCCTCAAAAAATAAATATTACATATCAGTTGTACTGCACATTGTGATAATTTTTTAAAATTTGTAAACTGGCTTTCAGACTCATTGTCTCAGAAGACTGGTAAATTATATTACAGGTACATGAATATATTTGATAGAAAAGCAATTGTGCACACAGTTATTTGAAACTGCTTCCAAAACTATGATTTATTGAGAAGTAAACAGATGCTGAAATGATTAAATCACTGGGTAGTGTTAGAAGACATGACATTATTAGCCACCAATCTTGAAGTAGAGTAGAGTAGAGTAGAATCTGGAAGGGACTTTGGAGGTTTTCTAGTCCAGCCCCCTGCTCAAGCAAGAGAAGCTATGCCATCTCAGACAAGTGATTGTTCAGTTTCTTTTTAAAAACCTCCAGTGATGGGGCGCCCACGAATTGTAAAAGTCTCAGGGAGTTTTCTCACAGGGTTACCTTGATATTAAATACTAATGCATGCTTTGTTACATAATGTCATATGGGTTTGACACATACTAATTTCAAAATATTGGCATTCACATATGAATGAATTAATCAGTGGAATGGCTTGCCATCAAAAGTTGTGGATGTTCTAACACTGGAGGTTTTAAGAAGAGATTGTATGGCCATTTGTCTGAAATGGTAGGGTCTGCTGCTTGACCAGGGTGTTGAACTAGAAGACCTCAAGGTCCCTTCCAACTCTGTTATTCTGTTATTCCTAAGGCAAGTAAATCCTATATGTGTTGGGCAAGTGATAAAAAAGCTCTGCGCTGTCACCTTAGCCTCTTTTTTCTAATAAGCCAGAAACCAGGACCTTTGAAGCTGATCTCAATACATTTTCCTACGTACAGACTGTCAAACAACCTGGTCCCTTTCTAGAAAATTTTCCCAGACCTGGGGCTCTCCAAATATCTTTGGAGATTTAAGATTAAAACTTTCAAAGTTACTGGCTCCTCAATAAACAATGGTGAAGGTTTTAAAGGAGCACTTCAAATTAGAGGTGCTACTGTAGTTATGCAATTAGAAGAGCTGGATTGGGAAACAATAGATCAGTGATGGCGAATCTTTTAGAGACCGAGTGCCCAAAAACTGGCCCCGCCCCGCTCCACCTCCTGCCTGCCCCCACTCTACCCCCCCAGCCCCAACCCCGCCTGCCCACAGGACCACTCACCGCCTCCAGGGCCCGCCGCAGATAATCCAGGCCGCCCAGCAGCGCTATGGTGGCCACACCCTCTGCCCGCGCCCTGCAGCATCAACTGCATGATGGGGTGTGAGGGCAGAGTCTTGTCTACGCTGCCTGGCTGCCATGTCCTTGGCTGCACTGCTCCGTGTGGGCCACGCTCGAGGGCAAGTCTCCTTCAGGGGGCTGCTGGAGAGGAGGGGGTCGCGGGAGGAGGCAAGGCAGGGGCAACGGCACATGGCCCATAAAGAAGGCTCCGAGTGCCACCTCTGGCACCCGTGCCATAGGTTCGCCACCACTGCAATAGATAAAATACCGTAGTTAGATTCAGAATTATGTTAATGTAGATTAGAAACCAGTAGATGGTGCTATTTTACAACTATATTTTTTACTTTTCTCTACAATTACTGATTCAGTAAGTAATTCTTCATATTTGGAAGAATCTTATTCAGAGGAAAATATATGTGTTGTGTCCATATCTGTACTGCTGCGTAAATCATTCACAAACAAAAATGACCTCAAAAAATAAGCAGAATGCTTTTATTGTACCTTATTAGTTTTCTTCAGGCATTTAAATTTCTGTGCTATGATAATACATAAGAAAGGCTATGAAGGACCAACTCATTACATAACAAATCCTGTTGGTTATTAATCTGCAGGTCTTCAAGCCTGTTAGACATAATGAGTGAAAATTAATGGTAGTTTCCTGTCATTTTGAGGTGGGAAATACATAAGAACTGTTGCATGTACCCTGAAATTAGTGTCTCATATAAAAAGTAAAAAAATCCAGTACTTGATTCTGTGATGTGGTATGAGAGAGAGTAGGCTACCTCGAAAATAGCCAGCAGCTGTGCTGCTGTTGTTCTGCTTTTTTAAGCCCTCTCCCCAGCCAGCACAGCCAGGCTGGCTATAAATACTGTGCTGCAAGAGATCTGGGTATGATGGTATTGGTGCATGGGAAGGAAGGAGGTTTGAGTTTGTGTGTGTAAATAAAGAAATTAGAAATACGCTCTTCTCTAGTAGTAGGACTCACAAGGAGGAGCAATAGTAAATGTAGCAACAGGGGAAAGTTGTAATGGTGAGAAGTGATACTAGCCTGTAAATACTTGGGTGTTGCCTAGGGATCTGTGCTGTTGTGTTGGCAGAGTGGATGTTGAGATGGGTCCTCTCACATGGCCAGGGCCCCAGGCTCAGGCACAAAATCAAGTTTTCAAGTCCCAAATAGAAGTCTAGTATGGACATGGTCAATATAATCTTAGAGTGATGATGTTCCAAAGATTGGGCACCACAGCTGGATCCCACCAGGCAATAGTCTTTAGCCAATGGTACCAGGACTATGCCCCTATTTCTTGATTGGGTAGGATAGGGAGAGATGATTGGAGTGAGATAGTCCTGTAAGTAGCCTAGTTCCAAGCTATAAAGGGCTTTAAAGGTGACAACCAGGACCTTGAATTGTATCCAGAACTACACTGGGAGCCAATGCAGGTTGAGAAACAGTGATGTCACATTCACCAAATAAATGGCACTGTTAACTGCCTATGCAGAGGCATTCTGCACCAGCTGAAGCTTCTAATACTCTTCAAGGATACCCCCATGTAGATTAAATTGTAATAACCCAGCCTATTCAGCCAAGGCTAAATCCAGCCAGAAGTCACAAAGGCATGAGTGACTGCAAACAAAGTCCCCAGGCCATGAACAGGTGCACCTGACATACAACCCAAAGTTGCACAATGGCGCTCCAAGCCATGACTGCCACTTTCTCCTTGAACAGGAGCTGCAAGTCCTGGGTGACTCCCAAGATTGTGCATTGGATTCTGTCTGGTGGAGTGTCATCCCAGCCAGAACAGATATAGAAGATTTTGGACCAGGAGTTACAAAAAGTCAAAGCTGCTTGGGTTGAAGCTGTTGTATTCCTTCTAGACCTCACAGATTTCAGGGATCAAGACAAAACCTAGTTAAATGAATAGTATATATAGTATTCCTCCATTTAGGGAGGAATAGGAGTGAGCAAGCGAAGTATGTATTTAACTTGCTACATTAGAACTGTAAAAATCTTCATTTTGTATCTTTTTTCTAAGTTTAGGATTTTGAGTTTTGATTTAAGGCTTAATCCTAAAGGAAAAGGCAAGTTGCATAATATGACTGAAATGTAAAATGCAACTTCCATGTGTTAAATCCAGGCAGAAAGGTACCAGGTTAGGAAAGCTTTGGGTTGCCCTTATTGCTGCAGAAAAATGTACTGTATTTCTAGTAGATGTCTAGTTACTGTTTAGAGTTCAAAGTCTTAATGCTTTTGCAGTGTGGGAAGTAATAAACATAGGCATGAAAGAAAGTCCAAAGAACTGTGCAAGGAATTTGTCTCACTTTCATAAATTGGTTTTCTGAGATGTATTTTCAGTGAGCTAGCAAGCAGGAACTGTGAAATATGTAGCCAGCACAGGGCAGAATTCATTTGCACAAAAAGCATGTATAAAGATATTTTAGATGCCATTATGCTGCTATAGAAATGCAAAAATTGTTCTCCATAAACTTCAAACCAATGGCTCTTATGGCACAGCCAGTATCTAAAAAATAATGACACATCTCTAATATTTTATCTAGCTACAATAGCCATATATATTCTAATAAACGTTCAATGACTTAAGATAAAGATTGAATGTACTTCAAGAGCCACAATTATTCTTTTTTAGCCTCATAGTGATGCCTATGTAGATTGTTCTGTCTTATATTGTTTTTGATATACAACACTATTCTAGGAATAATTTGGTTCTAATGTATTTCCTTTTAGAAATTTCAAAGTCTGATTAGAACTACAGTATATGCTATGTGCAACATGACCCTGTGTCAAATTTAGCATCCCTATGTTGAATTCAACCTTATAACAATAGCATCCCTTACTCTATCTTATTATTTTAAATTATGCCCTTCTGCTCTGTCCCTAGCAGCAGTAGCAAATTATAAAGATCAGGGTTCAGAAGACATAATGGAACAAAGTAAACCAACCTATCTATTTTAGAGAAGTGGGGGATTCAACACCAAAATTTTATTTGAGAACAGCGGTTCTCAAACACTCAATGTCATGAAGATTCGTATTCAGTAAAAGAGAGACTAACATCTAAGTGCTTTGAGGGAGAGCAGCAACAGTGTCTAATACTTCAAAAGAGTTATTTCACTTTAAAAATGTTGAGTTGCGATCTATGAAAAATGTCCAGCATGATTTTGTCTGGATTTAAACAGGCTGAACAACTCACAGCATGCACAGACACAACATTTTACATCACTGAGGCCTATAAATTTCCACAAGATTCTTATTAATCTTTAAAATCTTCCCCAGAGAGAATCATGTTTTACTAAGAAGTAATCAATGTTTATCATTTATAGTACTGTTCTATTAAAGCTTTTTCTTATGGGAGTCTTTTCAGGACAGATCTGCATACTTGTAAAAGTTTATGGCTTTTTTGAAATCCTTTGATAGACAATAGTACTTATTTAATGACTTGTTTAGTGACAGTTCCTAGTTACAGCAGCAATAGAAAAGTAACTTTATTGTCTGCAGTTCTTGCATGTATGACCTTTGCAGGTCTGTAAAGCAAAACAAAGCAGTCAGGGTTTTCTTCTCATCTTGAATGTTGTACTGCCTTGCTAAGATGTGGCATGGAGATATGAACAAGACATCAATCTTAAGAATGCATCCTAATTTTAAAAATGTTTGATGTCCAGTCAAAAATCTACTTCCTAGTAATTTAACCCCACTGTTTATGATCCTGTCTTCTGGAACAATCCTGAACAATTCAGCCCCTTTTTCTACTTGACAGATCTTCAAAGAGAGCTTATCATGTCTGCTTGGAATCTTCTCCAGATTAAACCTCTAAATTTTCTTCACAGATTTTTCTTTACAAGCATCATATAATCTTGATTGTTCTCCTCTGGGACATATTCCAATTTGCTAATCACCTTCCTAAAATGAGGTACTTAACATTGATTTTTCAGGTGTGGCCTGACTATCATAAACAATCACTATAATACTTTGTTGAGGACTAGATTTCTTTCTTTTCTTGTTTTGGAAGCTGTATTTTAAATATTTTCAAACAATCATTAAAATTAAATATTTTTAAGGAAGCAAATTTGGTTCTCTTTGGAAATAACATTAGACATTGGAAGACACATTGCAAATTACATTTATGTATAATGGTAAAATTAACATACATTTTTTCTTAATATTTAGATATTATTTTTTCAAATACTCAAGGTACCTTACCAATACAACAATCCCACAAACTCAATCACTATTATTATTGTCTACATTGCTAATGGGTTTGGGGTAACAGCAAGGAGAGGCTAAGAAGCATCCCCTGAAAGTTTAAACAACACTAGCCAAAACCATATATGTGAAAACATATTATTGGGCAATTTTTCTAGATAAGTATAAATGTCAAAAGGAAAAGAGAACAATCCAACTGCAATGGTTGGCACAGAATGATAATGATGACATGTCTGCAAGCCACAGACAGCAGAAGCATGATGGAATTTGCCAGGAAAGGAAGCCAGGTCAAAGTTCTTGGAAATAAACTTTGTTAGAAGTAAGTCCCACTAAATAAAGTTGGATTATTTGATCCAAATAAGCATAAAATCAAGCTGTAAAACATTGCAAGGGCTACAGGAGAAATCTAAGTCATAAAAACAAAATATTCCTAACTCTGTAGGCCTGGTGTAAGGGCATCTCATGGGCATTGTCACAAAATGGGTGCTATTTTGGGTACAGCCAATCATAAAACACCAGAAGAGAATCTGGTGAAGGTGTTCTCCATTAGTCTCTGTAGTCAAAATGTTCTCTACTTTCAGCACTCAGTTTTTTAATCCTTTATTCAAGATGTGGGCACCGTCTAAATAAAGTATTAGGTTTTGGATATTCGTTTTTATTTTCTAAGAATGTCTTAGTATCTACTTATATTTTTTTGAAAGAGAAGATAATGCTGAAATATGATACTTTGTTTGCAGTATGGCAATTTTTAAAATAATTACACCATGAAAGCTTACTGGAGAGAGCTCAAAGTAATAGAAAGTGAAAAGGCTACAGTGCTTGGGCCTTTAAGAATTCAAACAGAAAAGTATCTGCTACACAACACCCCAGACTTGACAATTGTTGATAAGGAAGACAAATACACTGATTAGTAGCAGTACCTGGAGACAGCAGAATAGAAGAGAAAGAACTGGATATACAAAATACAAAGGCCTGTAACTAAAAATAGAATAACTGTGACGAAAAAAGCAAAGATAGTACCAATAATATTGGGGGCCTTGGGTGTAATCTCAAAACATCTGGACCACCACTTGAACACCACTGGCATTGACAAAGTCATCATTAGTCAATTACAAAAGACAGCTTTATTTGGAACAGCTTACATCCTGTGACAGGGATGGGCAATTAATTTTTCCGAGGGGCCACATAAGGAATGGGGATTGTAATTGAGGGTTGCCGTTCCTGCCCGGGGGTGCACTACATTCCTCGCTGTCACCCCACTTCTGAAAAACCATGCCAAGAAACTTATCTAGGCAGTCTCTGGGAGCTCTTTGATTCTACGGGTACTAACTGAAATATTTTGGGAACAAAACATATGAAAACATATCACAAAACATTGGCTAACAAGAAGGATTATCTATTTGTTCATTTTTGGTACAATTGCATGATTAATTTACTTTCTTGTAACCATCTTTCTATCTGGATTACAAATGGTTGCTTGCCTGGCCATTCCTAAGAAGATAATTCTCCATTGTGGCTTAATCCACTTTCTCACATGCTGCATTGTTTCTTACAATGCCAGCAGGGTTACCTTTTTCCGCATTTTTTTCAGTGGTTCTGAGTGCACACAAACTATATTTCATCACAGAATGTCACTTAGTTATATTAGAGCAGGGGTAGTCAACCTTGGGTCTTTTATGACTCGTGGACTTCAATTCCCAGAATTCCTGAGCCAGCTTAGCTGGCTCAGGAATTCTGGGAGTTGAAGTCCACGAGTCATAAAAGAGCCAAGGTTGACTACCCCTGTATTAGAGGAAACACTAGCTGGGAGACATAATTTTCCTGACTGGATTAGATTCAGAAAAGAAGTGATACCAATAATGATTATAGACTCGAAGGGACCTTAGTAGTCTTCTACTCCAGCCTCCTGTCCAGAAAAGGAATCCTGATAGTATACCATCCTCTGCAGGTTCCTGCATAATAATCTCTGGAAATTTGATCTTATTTATCCTGCAAGTGCCTTTACGCAAACACTGATTCTGACTGTACTAGAATATCCACAGAAATCAGAGGTGCATGTTGTGAAATGGAGAGAAATTATGCCACCTAAAAGGCTAAAAGGCATGAAAGAATCCACACATTGCCCTGGTTACATTTTTGAATACTGAAGCTTAATCTGATACTGTTCTCATGCTTTGCAAAAGAAATTTATTTATCCTAGAAGATATATTTTTCCTACAGGAATTTGAAAAGAGAAATTTGCTTTCATGCCCTGGTGCACATAGGCTTTCTGGAAGCATCTGTCAAGCTGTCCAAAAGCAGATTGTTGGACTAGATTTTTTGCTTCGATTCAGCAGGAATGGTTGGTCTGATCGTGCCAGCTCTTGTACATTGGAAGCCAAATTGCTTTTCCTTTCAAGCACTATTGGAAGGATTAATATTTGTATGAAAGGCCTTGGTTAGCCCAAACATTTATCTCCCCTTTCCCTTTTTCTGTCTATCTAGTCATTAGAAACAATTGTTGGGATTTCTACTTTGCTGACAGCAGTTTAATTGTGTGTACTTTTTGGCACACTGGAAGGTCCTCTCTGCAGATACCGTGTGCTTTGGCAAAATGGGCAGTCTGGGCTGCAGGATAAGGCATCTATCAGGGATGCAAAACCTACCAATTCCTGGAATACAGACTGGGGTGTGGGGGGTGGTGTTGCTCATTAGAGCTCTTTCTAACTGTGCCTGAGACACAGCTTCATTATAGGATGCTTTTCAAGTCAGCTTGCTTTACAGCAGTGACAGCCAGAACTGGGCCCCTCAAAGGCCAGGCCATTTCAATCAAATGAAAACTAAAGTCTGCTTAGAAATGTAAATGGATGTTGGATGACAGGATTAAAAGCCTAGTAGCATACACACACACACGCGCGCGCGCACTCACTCACATACACACACACACACACACACACACAGACAGACACACAGAAAACTGAACTTCTATTGGGCCTTCTCCTAATAGAGGAGATAAATCATAATATAAATACTGCTCCTCCTGGATGCTTATAAATTATTTAAAACATCTAAAAGTTCTACAAAATGTATAAAATATAAGATGATGTAGGTAGAATTAAATTATAGTTCAGAGTTCAAACGATTTTGACATTTAAAAAAAATAATCATGTAGAGTAATTGTCTTGGTTTTAAAACAGAAAGAGTGAGCACATATATTCAGGCAAACCAGAATGTCAGACTACACTGAGAACAGTACATTGCTTAAGACATAAAAAATAATAATAAGTTCACAAGAAATACATATAGGTAGTCCTCGACTTACATCAATTCATTTAGTGACCATTCAAAGTGACAATGGCACTGAAGTCCAAGCAAATTATATTCACAGCATTCCTCTGATCCACTAATTTTCTCACTTGATCAAAGAATGCAATAAGATTTGTCTGGCATGATCTGTTTTTGACAAACCCATGTTGGCTTTTAGTAATGACTTTGTTTGCCTCTAGGTGTTCACTGATTCATTGTTTGATTATCTTTTCCAGAATCTTCCCAGGTATTGAGGTCAGGCTGATAGGTCTGTAATTTCCTGGGTCCATTTTTTTTCCTTTTTTGAAGATGGGAACTACATCAGCTCTTTTTCAGTCCTCTGGTAGTTCCCAGTGCTCCAGGATCTTTGAAAAATATAGTTCAGTGGTTCTGAGATCACATCTGCCAGTTTCTTCAGAACCTTGGGATGTAATCCATCAGGTCCTGGTGATTTGAACTTGTCTAGGGTGGACAGGTGCTCATTTACCATTTTCTTGCCTATCTTAACTTGTGTTTCTAATCTATTTTTTATGGTACTGTTTTTTATAGGTTGGACTGTTTTCCCTTTGTGTAAAGATGGATGCAAAAAACGAGTTAAATAGTTCTGCTTTCTCCCCGTTGCTTGTCACCTTCTTGCCACTTTCTCCCACTAATGGACCAATCATTTCCTTAACTTTTTTCTTGTTTTTTACATGTTGAAAGAAGCTTTTTTGTTTGTTATTTTTGACTTTTGTCGCAAGCCTTAGTTCATTTTGAGCCTTAGCTTTCCTCACTTCATCTTTGCAGGCTCGGGCTATTTGCTGATATTCTGCCTTAGTTATGTGCCCCTCTTTCCACTTTTTATACTCGTCCTTTTTGTCTTTCAATTTATCAGAGAGTTCTTTATGCAGCTATGCTGGTTTCTTTTGAGAGCTGTTATTTTTCTTCTTCGTTGGTATTGTGCTAGACTGGGCTTATTAACTGCAGGGATTCACTTAACAACTGTGGCAAGAAAGGTCATAAAATGGGGCGAAACTCAATTAACAAATGTCTCAGTTAACAACAGAAATTTTGGGCTCAATTGTGGTCGTAAGTGAAGGACTACCTGTATTAATAAATCTAATTATGTCCAATTGAACATAGAAAGGATTATTTAAACTGTAATTTAAAACTCATCCTATCAATGAGAGGAGTGACATGTACATTTAATAAATAAATAATTCTACATTAAAAATAAGCTTTATCAATGGGAATACCAACACTGATTCTGCAAGAAACCTTTTCAATATTTTGACAAAGATAAAATCTCGTAGAGATTATCACCATCAGGTTGGTTTGTAATGAGGCTACCAGATCTGATCATAGATGAGATTGCTGATTTGGCTTGGCTCAAGAGGATGGGGTCCTCTCTCCTTTGCCTGATTGGATTTCAGGTGTTACCTTGGGGTAAGGGTGGAGGTGTGGTGTTTGTCATTTGAGATACATGTTTGTTAACTTGGGCTCTAGACTCTACCAGCCTTCTGCTCTGTAGCATCCTTTTTGCCAAGTTCCTTAATTCTGTTGCCAAGTTACTTTCCAAACTTATGGGAATCCTCCTTTTTCTGGGTATGGGATCTGCAGTAGCTCATGACCATGACAGCTGTATGCTTCTCCCAGGCCGTCCAGGGCACAACACAAAATAGTGGTTATATGCCTGACCCGGTTTTATTTTCAGAGCAAGTATAATCTGATACTGGCGGAGATTTCTGTTTCTCCCCTGTCATTGTCAGATCACTTTCTGGTGGTCTGCAGGTCTCCGCTACTGGCTTCCACTGTAGGGAGGCTGGATTTATTAGATTGGTTCACACTAAGTAGCTGATGGATCCAGTTGAGTCCTGAGTAAATTTGGGGTTGTTGCTGAGGATCTGCTGCATGGTCTGAACAAAGCCTTCCTGATGGTTGCTTGGAATCAGAGGGAAGCTGGGGTTCTGGATCAAATGGCATCTCCTCCTGCAGGGCTTCCCACCCCCACCCCACCCCCTTGGTTTACAAAGGATTTGAGGGGGATGAAGTAGGTAAAGAGATGGTGGAGGGAGACAAGTGGTGAATCTTACCAAACATGGATTGGAGCTGCTATTACGGCTTAACTCTTGGCAGCAAAGCCAGCCAAAGATTCTTACTACATCCATGGATAATCTTCCAGAGGTCTTGATTCAAGTGGAGGTTGATTCAAGGTCACTTAAAGAATTTGAAGGACATCTGGATAAAGAATCCTAAGATTCACTATAAGGTGGACTCTAACCTTAGAGAAGGCTAACAGTTAACTGTGGTTTGTTGATTAAACCAGAGTCAGTTCATTTCAGATAATATGCAAAGCATTAATCAGCTTTAATAATCATAGATTGAAACTACAGCATCCACCTTCTTCAAAATTATTGGCATGTTCCAAAACATATTAAGCTAAAACATTGTTTATAAACTATATTGGCTTGATTCACAGAACATACTAAAACACAGAGAATTTTTTTGGGTAAACCCAGTAATATGAAATATTGATTTGAATAATTTTTTGCAAAGAGATTAAATAAAAACAATTCAATTGCTCCAGTTGTGAGATTATTTCATCTCAATATTATCAATCTGGAGTCAAGGGCAAATAATAGTGGTGCCATGAACTAAGAATTTGGAATATAGATCCCTCATTTTGAAATGGCTTATCTGAGTATTTCTACTTTACCTTTCTAAAAATGAGTTTTGTCCCTGTTTTCCTGACCAATTTCTACCTTCCATAGAGTTAGAGTTTTCTTCCAAGTAGACAAGTATAGGTTTGCACTGTTGGTATATTAATTGGATAGCCTTTGCAGTTTTCCCAATCTCATAATTCTTAAGAAGCAGTGAAACGTGGTAGAAACAAAGCCATGTGTACACAGGGAAAGAGTCATAAATTGCCTAGTTGAGCACTTTTCAGTCTTTAAAACTTTTCCCAAGGCAAGAGTTCAGATGCAGATTTTACGTCAGATTGCCATCAAAGACTTCTTGGAATTGGCTGTGTTAAATCTGTCTGCCACATGTGTCTGTGTGCAGGTTGTTTGTAAGGGTCACTTTTTGAATTAACTGCTGCTGAAGCAACTAACATTTCTCAGCTGTTCTTGGCACAGCCTTCAAGGTAGGTAGTCTGGGGCATGTCCTTTTATTAGCTTTTTGGGGGAATATCAAGAAATATATATTTTTTTCTAGGGTTAAAAAAGAATGAGAAGCTGGTTTTATTCCCCTATGTATAATAAGAATTAGCCTCTGCATTTTCTTAACACACTTTTTACATTTTTCTTGTTTTACATTTTTGCCTACTGTGATTTCAGTTTATGTAGCAGATTTGCTTAGTGAATTTATTACCTGTGAAATCAGAGGAAAAACTGATTTGGAAGTATTCTGTTAGTATCACTTTAGGAGGCACATGTCAGTATGTCATATCATTCTTGGATAGACAAAGGGGGGCATATTCCTTCAAAAGCAGCACTGATAAAACATCTCTAGACATTTCACAGCTAATTTCAGTCATTTGATTAATTCAAATTAGCCAAACCGTTGTACTTTATTTTCCTCAAGTGTCTTTAATATATTTCAGATTTCATTCTTTTGTTTTGTTTTCAGTAAAATGAAAAATTAAACATTGTCTGTGATTATTCTAGATACATAAAGCAGAGGAAGCAAGAAGGTCTCTCCAAACTGATTGCATTAACCAAATCAAACATTTGGTTCAAGAGAAAAAGTGTGCAAATCCTAAAATGACTCCTTTCTGCATGCAGTTCTATTTTAGTGGCTTAATCTTCTGGATGATACAGAAATCAAGCTTCTTCATGCTGCCCAATACTACTGACCTTCTTTACCCCTCCAGCAGCCCTGATACCAGACACATTTCTATCCATGGAGTATCAAAGATTCGCAGGAAGCGTTATATTTTTTCCAGGGAAATGAGTACCCTTTTGGGCTACCACAATCAAGTGCGGGCACAGGTTTATCCTCCAGCTGCCAACATGGAATATATGGTAAGTTTATTTTTATACTTGCTACTTGGGGTTGAAAACAGCACATTGATACTGTGAAAACATATACTGTAAATCAGGGGTGTCAAACTGCCGGCCCTCAGGCCGGACGCATCATGAGGAAACCGCGCCCACCCCATTGCCAGCAATGGGGAAAAAGTTCCGATACGTCGTGTGACATCACATGACGTCGCGAGTTTGACATGTCTGCTGTAAATTGATTGTTTGGTGGACAGCTCCTTTGAGGTGTAGTGCAAAAGTTCTGCCAATTCCCCAAAGCTTTATTTTTAAAGTTGAACAAAGTATTTTAGTAACCTAAACAAAACATGCCAGTCTATACAAAATTACTATAAGAACATTTAGCAAGCTCACAAACCTGGTTATCTGCATTCATTACCAGGGGAGTGTCCTGATACTCCACTGTAGCTTGGATAATTATCCCCATTTTTCCTGGCAAGATTCCTCTGCTAAAGAACAGTGGATGCAGAATTTTATCAGAATTCCTCATGTATGTTGGTGCGGTAGAAAAGTATTATTTCTCAACTTTTATTTGTCAATCTATATTGTAATAAAATTATAACAGCCCTAAGTGAATCAGCAGTTCCTTATGTTTTTATGTATCTAAATATCTCTATGGTTTCTGGCTGTGACAATTTGGTCTTTGAAGAAAGAAAAAAGTGGTGTAATTGGTTCATGCAATATATCAGGGGTAGTCAACCTTGGCTCTTTTATGACTCGTGGACTTCAACTCCCAGGAATTCTGGGAGTTGAAGTCCACGAGTCATAAAAGAGCTCAGGAATTCTGGGAGTTGAAGTCCACGAGTCATAAAAGAGCTCAGGAATTCTGGGAGTTGAAGTCCACGAGTCATAAAAGAGCCAAGGTTGACTACCCCTGCAATATATAAAAGCTTTGCTTTGATTTAGAGAATTGCATGAAACTAAGTTTGTCAAATAGGCTGCATGAACAGAGAGATAGAATCAAGATCACATGAAGTGTTAATACCACTTTATAATACCTTGATAAGACCACACTTGTAATACTGCATCCAGTTTTGGTCGCCATGATGTAAAAAAGATGTTGAGACTCTAGAAAGAGTGTAGAGAAGAGCAACAAAGATGATTAGAGGACTGGAGGATAAAACATATAAAGAACAATTGCTGGAATTGGATATGTCTAGTTTAATTAATTAAACTAACTTTAATTAAATTAAACTAATTTAATTAATTAAAAGAAGGACTAGAGATGACATGATAGAGTGTTCCAAAATCTCAGGGGCTGCCACAAAGAAGAGGGAGTCAAGCTATTCTCCAAAGCACCTAAAGGCAGGACAGGAAGCAATGGATGGAAAGTAATCAAGGAGAGAAGCAACCTAGAACTAAGGAGAAATTTCTTGACAGTTAGAACAATTAATCAGCGGAACAACTTGCCTCCAGAAGTTGTGAATTGTGCAACACTGGAAGTTGTAAAGAAGAGATTGGACAACCATTTGTCTGAAACTATATAGGGTTTCCTGCTTGAGCAGAGGGTTGGATTAGAAGACCTCCAAAGTCCCTTCCAACTCTGTCATTCTATTCTGTTCTATTCTGTTCTAAATATGAGTAGTCCATCAATGTATTTAAGGTGGGGCTTTTTTTAAAAAAAAAGTTGTGTTTTGTAACTGTATTGGCTAGATAAGGAAAAAAGGCAAAGACACTTGCATTTTCACTAGTTAAGTAGCAAGGGAAATTTCTGAAGATACATGAGTGTATCTCATTTTTTCAGCAATCATTTGGGAGTTATGTCTTTGGTAAAAATTCTTATCTTAAATAGAGGAACCTTATAAATATTTATGAAACTTTTAAGTAATATGGTGAAGCATTAATTATTCAGTTTAAGGACTTAAAATCAAATCTGAAATTATATATCGTACTTTGATATCTGGCACTGGATCCACAGATTATATATTTATGAGGCTGGAAGCAATGATGAAGAATAGCTGTGAAATGATCTGGAGGTAGAATAACAGATGTTACAAAAGGCGCACATTAATTTAAAAGCATATGCATGGTGCTCAGGTAATATTTGGGACAATAATTGCATATTGTGGTCACCTCTAATATGGTAGGATGGCCTTGTGCTAAGGAAGAAAAAGCAGGAAAGGTCTTTTTCTCTCAAATATTAAGGTCTCCTTGCAGATGTCTAGGCATACTCAATTTCTAGCTAGATCAGGGGTGTCAAACTCAATTTCATTGAGGGCCGCATCAGCATTGCGGTTTCCCTTGGGGGGGGTGGATGGGTGTGACCAGAGTGGGTGTGGCCTACTGGGTGGGCGTGGATGGAGTGGGGTGGGTGTGGTTTCAGGTCCCTTCCAACTTTATTATTATTATTATTATTATTAAGAGGTTGAGCCGGGCGGTGTGAAGCTCGCCAGCTTTGCACCTTGCTGCCTGCTGAAACTGGGCAGGCTGAGGACTAGGCAGCATTGCACTTCTCATCAGATTCGCACCACCCGCCTCAGCTCTTGGCGCTATGAGGAGAGTGCCCCGCTGCCTGCCAAAACCTCTCCCCTGGAGCCCATCAAGCCAGATATGTGAAGTAGGCGAGGGCCATTTGCTGGCCACTTCTAGGCGATGGTGCATTTCTTCATTCCTCACAAAGGGTGACACCTTCCCAGCATGCACCCAGGGGGCAGGGCCGACGCGGCAGGGGCTGGTTCCTCGCTGTTTCCAGACGGCCTTGTGGAGCTAAGACTGAATGCGTTTCAGCATAGATGGCCACCACAAAATTGTACATTGGCTCCTGGCTGGCCTGGGCCAGGGCCAAGGCAGCGGGGGCCGTTCCCTCACTGTTTCCAGGATGGCTTCGCGGGCCACATGAAACCACTTCGTGGGTCGCATCCGGCCCCTGGGCCTTGTGTTTGACATGTATGTGCTAGATGATTTAAAATCCATTAAAATTCTCTATAATTTTCTGCTTTCAGCCTGAAATGAAGCAATTCAAGTTAAATTATATTACTCACTATAGCTGATGCTTCTCCAGCCAGAGATAGACAACCAGCAACTTTCAGCTTAGTACTGTATTCAAAATATCTCTGTAAGCAAGTAATCCACATCCAAATATCTTATCATCCAAGAAGGAAGGAAGGAAGGAAGGAAGGAAGGAAGGAAGGAAGGAAGGAAGGAAGGAAGGAAGGAAGGAAGGAAGGAAAGTAGTTCTGGGTCAGCCAACTGCAAATATTTGCCCTTGCCAAGTTATACCCAAAGAAATGTAGATTCCAAAAGAGAAGAAAAAAAAATCTTACTCATACTAACATTGTCTTCCAGGGGATATTTATTTTATCTTTCCCGTATTTTCTGTGGCATGCATTAAGTCTAAGACATGGGGAGGAATCATCTACATTGTAGCCAACTGCCTGTTATATGTTGCTTTTTTAATATTCTCGTTTTTCTCACTTCTCGTGGAAGGTATGGGATGAGAGGCTAGCCAGATCTGCAGAAGCATGGGCAAAACGGTGCCTATGGGAACATGGACCTCCACAATTGATGACATTGATTGGGCAAAACCTTGCCATACACTCTGGCAGGTAAGGTGTGCCTTTCAGCAGTGCTTGGATGTTTTGTGATGTATAGGTCAAGGGTCCCCAACCTCTGGACTGCAGCCTCTGTGCCAGTGGGCCGTAGAAATGGTTGTCGGTGCGTGCATGTGTGCAGGCGCGCACTCCCCCCCCACTCACACTAGCACCCGCGGCCCCATTTGTGCATGCGTGTGGGCACGAATGGGGCTGGTAGCATTGGGTGGGTGTGCACAGCACATTTGTGCATTTGCAAATGGGCTAGTAGCATTGGATGGTTTGCATGGCCCGTTTACGCATGTGTAAACGGGGCCGCTAGCACTGGGCATGTGCCCATTCGCACATGCGTGAATGGGGCCACTAGCACCAGGTGGGTGTGCGTGGCCCATTCGCGCATGCGCGAATGGGCTGCTAGTGCTATGCTGGTGTGCCTGGCGCCGTTTGCATGCACACTTGCACACACACCAATTTGCAAGCTGCTCACCTTCCTTCTGGGCCGTGAGCCCGGAAAGGTTGGAGACCTCTAGTATAGGTGATGTGGCTGCACAGAGCCCATAGTTCAGTCTTTAAGACTTTTTAGTGGTAAGCATGGCTACAGTATTCACACTGTGTGAATACTTCCAGCTGTTCCTTTTCCTTTCTATAGTCTCATAATCAGCAGTTTGTGAATTCTTCAATGTTTATGTTAAGCAAAGGACTTTTTTAATTTGCCCCATTATTTTTTTTTCTTTTGTCATAAGATAGTATAGGTGGCATATTGCCTTTCCTAATTTTTTGGAGGAGTAAGGGTGGGAGAGGGAGAGATATTTATTTTTAAAAAAGGAAAACTTACAAATAAAACAAGAAATTGTAAATTATAAACACCCACAACACTGTAGAAGTGAATCTTAATAATAAACCCATTCTCTGTTTTAAATACTTTCTATAAATTCTTTAATTTCTGCTTTGTATTTCTGTTCTGTCAATTTCTTTTCTTTTTCTTCATCATTTCTCCTTGTCTGTTCCTGGCTGGATTTCTGGACTCTTCTTGTCTTATTCCAAATCTTTGTTCCAGCTGAGAGAAACTGTTTGAAGACTCATGTCATTCTGAGAGAAAGATTTAAACTCCTGTCTTCCCACTTTTCTTAGTTGCAGCCTCTTTTCCTATTGCCTCTTTTCATCTATCCTTTCATCTGCCTCTTTCACTCCTGGGCTTTGTTTATTCAGCCTCTTCTTTGAAAGGCCTCTGGCTGCAGGGCTGCCCAGAAGCTATTTTGTCTGCCCCCCCCCCACTGGCAAGTCCTGTCCAACATTGCTGTTTGATTGGCAGCTGAGTTATCCTGACAATGGGGATGGACAAAGGAGGGAGGCTGAGAAAGGTACCCAGAGGTTTTTAATCCTTCCATCTATCAGTTTGTTTGTCTAGTTGTGTTGGGATTGCAGCTATTAGTAGTGGCTTCTAGAGATACCCATATTTGATCTCTTGAGGGAGAAAAGATGTAGATGTGGCACCATATGCTTTCAGAAAGAGGTGGGAAGATTTGGGGAACTGCCATTTTCCCTTGTCAAATGATTTGGATATTAAATTCCTTTGCTTCTCTTATGAAAAGAAATATATACTTCATATACTATGTATGGTCCTCTGTAGGTACTTTTCAGTGATGGACCTAGTAAAATCTTGGTATTATGAGAAGCAACACTACATATTTCCTTATCCCCATGAATGCAAGCCTAGATGTCCTTCCAAATGTAATGGTTCTGTTTGCAGTCACTATACTCAGGTAAATATTTATTTTCTGTCTACAGTCATTATAGCTAGGTAAATATTTATTTATTTTTCTTATGTTTAAATTGTCTATGTCATTTTTCAAAACCAAGTTTTCCAAGAGATTTAACATATTGACATCAGACTGAAATCACAACTGACCATTAACTAGACATTACAGAACAATATTGTCTCTGAGGAGTAAAAAACAAACAAACATTTAGATCAGTTTATACAGATCCCTTCATTCATCTTATATGTGTGTGCATATACAGTATTAACACTTGTAACCATAAAAGCAAAGTTGAATGGATGGAGGATTTTCTAATATTAAGAAAAATCCATGTGGTTCAGATTGACCAAAAGCTTTTGGGTATTCCACATTACAGAATATAGTTTGTAATCTCAATAAACTATTCTCACACAGATTTTATTTCCAAAGATGGATTGACCATCCATTTCTTCTTCCATTGATTCATTGATTCACAAGTTGCTCTCTTTTTTACATAAATGAAGCAGATCCATGGATGCAATATTTTTCCAGTTTTTTTTCTTTTTGAAATGTTTTTTTTCCTGTTGAAATGATTTAGTCTCAAAGTGTTCTCTTTATCCATTAAAGAGATCACAAAAATCTGGAACATAGGACATACATTTTAATCATATGATTATATACCTTCACCTTTGAGAGAAAAATGTTTGAACAACAGGTTGACATCAAAGGGGATGGATAATTATCACAGTCCAGCCAGAAAGAATTATCCAGATGTTTATAAATACAAGTTCAGACATTTCTGTTTACATCTACACTGAAATAGTCATTTAGTCAACCTTAAGAAAAAATGGATGCCATTTTGGATGGATGGATCTTTATCCAGGACCCTTAATCAGCTGTGTATGATGGTCTATCCATAACCAAAATTATATTTAGGGCATTATCACTATTCATTTTATGCTCCTGTTCAAGAACATGGTCAATTTGATGAACTTATTCCACAGATGATTCATTTCTTCTTATGTCTGGTAGCACAGATTATTCAATCAATCATCTGGCAATCCTGTTTTTACTCTTTCCATTTCTAGACATGATTTTTCTTTCTGTGTGAACACCTGAGACTGCCTCTATTTAAACCTTCCCCCCACTCCTATGTACTTACAAGATGAGAAAAGCAAAGTGCCTAAAACCCACAGAATGGCCTGAAATCATGCATACAAGCTTCCACCTAGGAATATCTGTGATTCTGAGATAACTTTCACAATATTAAGTGTCTTCAGACTCAAGCTACTTTGTTGTCCAAAGTGGATCAGCAAATAGTTCCCCTCCATCTTAAAGCAGAAGTAAAATACCCCAACATTAATTAATGTTATGGACCTCCTTTTTCATGATTGTTGGGGTCCATGCAGGAAAAGCTTTTATTGTGTAATCTCCCCATATTATTTGTGGAATTTTATGCAACAGACATTTCATTTTCCACTTGTAGTTTTCTACGACGGCTTTCCACTTTTCTTTGGTAAACAATGGTAATTGAAATTTTCATCCATTGCTTTCAGTTTTTCTTACAAAAAAGAAAAAAGAATGTCACTTGCTTGATAGCACATGGTGATCCTTCACTGGTAATATTCATAAAATTTCCTCCCTCTCCTCAGCAATCATTCCTTCCTAATGGCTAAGGTTGCCCTCCGGAGCCCAATTTTGTATTCTTTTTCCCCCTGAATTGAATTGTTTAAAAATGGATAAGGCTAAAATTGGTAGTCTATTATGTCCATTCACATAAGGTAAAGTGCAGAATAAAATTCTTCAAGATACAGACAGACATTTTATTCACCAACATGTGAGGATCAAGCTGTTAATGATGCAGGAACAGTGGCAATTAAAATTGTTGGCAGTCTTGGAGTAGTATACTATTTCCTGTCTGGAGAATCACAGTTCATACAGATTTAAATGAAAGTTTTGTCAACTGTCTTGCAATGTTTACCTCCAATGTTTGCTGGAAAAAGTTGTCAGTCTCTACTATATTCTGATGCTAAAGTCCTACGGAGATAAAATTCCATCCGGGGTCAGGAATCTATTTATTACTATCCCCCCCTTCACTCCTGCTCCTCCATCTTTTTATTGGGCCACAGTATTGGCTTTTTGTAGTATTTTATTTATATCCTGTAGCTCTGTACCATCTTTATGTTTATGATTGCAGGCTGCCTAGAGTTATTCTGATGTAAGGTGAGCAGCCAATAAACTTTAAAACAAATAAGGTACATTTGACTCATATATGTTTTGAACAGTTCCTTTCTTCCTGTCTCTGCGTGTCCAAGAATAGAATGGTGTGTTGAAATGCTGCTAAATATCCACCAGATGGTAATCTCACATTTCCATAATTTTAAGCATGGGAAGCAAGCATACTTCCTTCCCTTCTCCCCATTATCAGTGCTTTCTTTACTGAAACTTTTATTAGATCCATCAGAGTTTGGTTAAAAAGATCAGTCTTCACCAGTCTTTTCTTACTCCCATCATCAACTGTCAACATGGCCATTGGTTCTAAATTTTGGAAGTTGCTGTGCAACATATCTGGAGAACATCCATTAAGGGAAGGCTGACCTAGACAATAACCTTTAGTGGATACCATAAAAGGAACATAGGAAAAGTCCAGCTGGGATAGATCAAAGTTCTGTAATGTAGAATCTGTAAAGTCCTATTTTCTAGGCCCTGAGCAGGTAACCAAATGCTTCTTGAAATGCACTAAGGGACCATGGATATATAGGAAATACTATATATCAGTTATCACTAAATAGCAATTTCCTTACTGCTTCCCCATCCCAAAGTAACTGTTGGATATTAATAGTACCATCCAGAGAATGTAAAAATTCCATTTAGGGCTAATAACCATTGTTGAATAAACTTTTCACATTATGTAAAAGACAAGCATCCCAGAATTTTCGGTGAATTCAAAAGTATGTGTCTTCTGTTTTTAGATCTACCTCTCTTACAAAAGTTTGCTGATGTCTTCCTAACAGATGGTGTGGGCTTCCAGCAACAGAATTGGCTGTGCTGTCCACACTTGTACCAACATAAATGTGTGGGGCAATATATGGCGGCAAGCAGTCTACTTAGTGTGCAATTATGCCATCAAGTAAGTAACCTATTCGAGTGTCATACGAATATGTTGGATGGTGACCTTCCATAATTATGGGGAATTACAGGTATTGTTTTCAACAATTCAGTTTTAAGTTGAGAAAAGCTAACTTTAAAAAAGACTCATTCTTGACAGAGAGCAAGACTAGGATTAGCATAAGGATTAATATTAGGCTATAGGGGAGAGAAGAATGTGGAACACAGAATATCATGGAACTATTCTTGATGAGTTCCATAGTGCTTCCCCTCAAGATATCCTTGAGGGAAAAAATGGTAAGGGAAAGGGCATAAACAGAAAGACTAGAACACATATGCAGATTTCTCTGGATCTGGATCTCTGTGTAAAATGTGAGTGTATGGGGGAAGAAACCAATTGGCAATGAATTATTTAGGATTGAAAATGTCCAGAGGGAAAAGGGTAAAGCTCTTGTTCATCCTTGTAATATCATATACTTTCAAATATCCTTCGTATTTAAAGATAGAGTTTGTGGGAATTCTTATAATTTAAGGAGCAATCCATATACTGTAATTTCTTCATCAGACTATGGCCTCTCAATACTGTTTACAAAACTCTGGACATTACTGTACTACAGAAAATAAACTCAGCAAATAATACTCAAAGTAGCCCATAATTTGTCTATTGTTTCTGGCTCATTGCATCTCTGATTGATGTACTAGTCTGGATCTGCCGCTGTTAATCTTGCCTGAATGTCAGTGATGTTTGCCATGTTGGCCCTGAGTAAGATTATTCAGGCCCTTTTCCCACTTGTATCCGGTCTCTCTTGCAACCTAAGCCAAAATGACCATGAAAGTCCCAGGAGGATGCCAGGATTAATGACTGGAAGGGAAGAAGCATGGTCATTGCAGGCTAAAGTGACCCATCAGAGCTGGGCATATCCCAACCACTGGTCATACTGTATTGGCAATTGCATCATTGGTGAGGCATGCCAGACTGCATCCATGGCAAAAATGATGTTGAGAGAAAAGGAAAACAATTAAAACTGGAACACTTCAGGATGACTTAAACTGCCTGAACTATGTGACAAGAATGAGACAAAGGCAATATGAGGGCATGGCAGAATATACCATATGCTGCAGTGAGGGGGAAGTTAAAATATTCCTACTACAAGAGTGGGGAAAGGTATTCAGTTATTCCTAATGCAGAGAGACAGCAGCATCTTTAATCCTTCTTGTTTGCTTCTTGCTTGAGTTGCTACTGTGCCAGTCTATATCAATGGTGATCAGTTGATCCTGTTCAACAATGAAGTCTAGGTATCATGGAGAAGAGTTTCTCTCATAATAAATAATTCCCATACAAATGGCAGGGGATTAAATAAATTTTCCTTCCTTCCTTCCTTCCTTCCTTCCTTCCTTCCTTCCTTCCCTCCCTCCCTCCTTCCTTCCTTCCATTTCTCTATTTCTATCTATATCACCCATCTTACCTAGGTCATTCTGAATAATGTACTAGTTTGTAAGGGTCTCCTAAGAGTTTGGTGTTGTGGTTAAGGCACCAGGCTAGAAAACAGGAGACCAAGTTCTAGTCTTACCTTAGGCATGAAGCCAACTAGGTGACCTTGAGCCAGTTGTGCTCTCTTAGTCCTGTGAAGAAAGCAATGGCAAACTGCTGTCTTCTTGCCAAGAAAACTGTAGGACAGTGTTGAGCATCAGCGTTTAGTGACTGTGGTCTAGACAACAGTTTTCCTGACATTTTCCAGCAACTATATCTTGCATCTTCGGAGGCAATGTGATCTATTTGCTCTCAAAATGCCAGCCATGGTTTCCAATGAAATGTCAGGAAATTTGTTGTCTAGACCATGATCACTAAACCCTGGAGCTCAACAGTGCCCAACAGATAACAGCCTGAAAGCCTACACCAGTATAAAACTTCAGGGACTTGTCCAGACAGTTGCTAGGAATCAGCACTGACGTGAAGGCAAAAAAAAGGGGAAAAAAAGAGGATAATAATATGCATCAGTGTAGTATCCAGGACGAGAGTATTGCTCATGCACTTTGCTTTTCTTTGTTTACAGGGGCAATTGGATAGGAGAAGCACCTTACAAAATGGGAAAACCTTGTTCAGCCTGCCCACCTAGTTATGGAGGCACCTGCAGCAACAACATGTGTTATTTGGGATTTAAATCCAACAGAATTGGTTGGTTCTGAACATAGCATGTGTACTTTGAGATCCCCACTATGTTGAAATTATGGAAGGAACACTCACTGATGGAGATGATAGAAGATTGGGCCAAGTGTAAAACAGCTGTCTAATTTTTACTTATAAATACTTTACTTATAAATATGTCTTCATTTGTATAAATTCTAAATTTCTTTCTCTAGCCATCCACCCTTCCCTCATCTTCTAAACCATAATACAGCTCCAAATATATTTTGACATTCATAGACATGCTCAAGAGCCAGCATTTCTCATAATGTTAAGTAGGGGATAAATTCTTAGATCTTGTTTATTCTGCATTCTTAATCTCATTTCTTTATTTGTTGTAGGATTATGCCATTGTAAGTAACAGAGGGAAGACAGTTTGACAGGCATCAAGTAGCATTTAAACTAACAAGTAAGTGTATCTCTAGGCATTCCCTGGAGGCATTTAAAGAATCAACAGGAAAAGTATTTCTGATTTACAACTGAGACCAGGGTAGTGCATATGCTGTTGGACTGAGGAGATAAAGGTTGAAGTCCACACTCAACCATGGAACACATTATTTTTCATTGTAACCTTTCTTACAGGGATATTCCTGTTATGGTAAAATGAGTGGAGCTCTCCTTATCACTTTGAGCTCCCAGAGAAATGGTGTGATATAAAGGTAACAATAAATAACGCCACATTTTAGCCAGTAAATATAATATTGATGCAAGGTTTGAATATTTTTAAAGTTAATTTAATCACCTACTACTTCTTCCCTATCAAGGTATTTTTGCTTTTGTCTGAATCATGCAGTCAAGTTATAACATTTGATTAACTTTCACTCTTATTATAGTCCTTGTTTCTTCTGCTTTTAACTAACAATTGAATACACTAATTATTTTTATTCCTCCATTACTCACAATTATTCTAATTAGTTTGATTTTTTAATTTTTAAAAGAAAATATATTTCAATTGCCATTTTGTTCTCGTGCAATAATGTTTCACTTAGATCTGACGACAAAAATCCACCTTTGATTTGTACATAGCAAATGTTCATGTGTTTTGCCAAAATGTGTCTCCTAGATTAAGTAAGAATATCATCCTGATTATTTTATATATATGCTGGACATATATAAAGGACATAGTTCTCAGTAAAATCATTAACCTTTTGGGTGGGTTGTTTAATGGATTGCATTAAAACAGTGCATTCACCATTCATTGTGTTTGTCTCATTCATATAACATTTATTTTATCTGATTTGATTAAGCACTAGACAATTTGTGCACCCATAAGTTATCATTTCAGAAATATCTCCTTACCTAAACAGAGAAACAGAATGACCAAGGGTGGGCAAAAAAGCATGAGAACAGGAGCAATTTTCAACTTCCTACCAGCTTCCCATTGAGTTTCCTTTTGGGGATCTGGCAGGGAGCACCAGAAACTTTTCCTTCCTTCCTTCCTTCCTTCCTTCCTTCCTTCCTTCCTTCCTTCCTTCCTTCCTTCCTTCCTTCCTTCCTTCCTTCCTTCCTTCCTTCCTTCCAGAAAACATTGATATATGCAAAGGCTCTCAACAATAAAGATTTATTTCTGAAGAACCTTGACAAATTAGTGAATCAGAGAAATGCTTGGAGTTCATTAAGGCATTAATGAACATTAAGCCTACTTCTTGATAAGATAGAACAATGTGGGATAGAGAGTACCACTACTAGAAGGATTCACAGTCAGCTGACCAACCACACTCAGCATGTACTCCTCAATGGAACTATATTTACATGGAGGGAAACATGCAGTGGGGCACCTCAAGGTTCTGTCTTGGGCCCAGTGCTCTTCAACGTCTTCATAAATGATCTAGATGAGGAGATAGAAGAAGAACTGATCAAACTAGGGGAAATTTCTAACATTTTGGAAGATAGATTCAAGATTTAGAAGGATCTTCACAGACAGAACATTGGGTCCTATCTAACAAGTTGCAATTCAGTGGTGAAAAAAATAAGGTCCTGTATTTAGGCAGTTAACAACAGTCTTGTTTAGCAACATAAATTTTGGACTTAGTTGTGATCATAAGTCGAGGACTACCTGTATACATGCATTCAGCAGAAGTTCCACCATCCCATCAAAGAAAAAAAAAATCCAACATGGACCTGCTAACATCAAAACTAATGCAGGCAGGGCAGTTCTGCCTGCAGCTGCTTTGACTGTTAAAAATAATTTCTGGGTTTTATGTGATTTTGTTTCCATTTTTTTTCAGTATTTTAAGTTTAAATTGATTATGTTGGTCTTATATGCCTGTGAGTGGATGGGTGTGCATGTGTGTGCATGCATTATGTGTGTGATATGCAAATACACTGGCAGCATGGTTGAAATGCCACACATTCATTTTAGAAAAACTCATTGAAAATGGGCCAGAGCAACTAATACAAAGGTAGCACCAGCATCAGCATCATGCGTAAGCACAATCAGACAACATACACACCCTGATTTATTTACATACTACACAGAGCCTGGCACTAGCTCATTCACCACTGTCTGTTCTTTACCTATAAACAAACGCAGGTCTGGCCACAGAAACGGGCTGCTTATCCCCAGCGACAGCATGGGGATCTATCTGCATTTGTCTGCACACATAGCCATTGTTCTTCATGTTTGTTTGGTGAGGGCAATAAAATGTCCCATGTCTCAGCAGCTGTAAAACTGACCTAATTCACACCTCCCCATGGGAGTTCCTTCAGCTTCTCTGTTCTGGACTGCTTCTCTGTGCCTCTTTGTCAGGGAGAATCCAGACGACAGCATTTTTTCTTCGTAGGGGATCACCCTGGGCCTGAACCAGGTGTCAGTGGAAATCCCAAAATTGTGCTAGAAAGTCATGTTTGAGTTTCAAGCTTGGGAGCAGTCACTATAGCTACCGTGGCAGACGGCACCTTGCAAGTTGGTTTCCATACTAGCTTGGTTACTATTTAACATCTCCACCCACATTAGGCCTGATTAAGCGAATCAATAAGATAACAGGCGAGGCAGGTTTCCTCACCCTTCCTCCCTCCCTCCCTCGCCCAGCTTCTTTTCTTGTTATTTTACACTTTCCCATTTTCTTCAGAATTATACTGATGAGAAATGGTCAATGTAAGCACACAGCTAAGTGCTAAGATGGAGGCCCCTCCGTATGGTGAGTACACAGGCTCCTGTCTGCCTATCTTTTCTTGTTTTTGAAGAGAGACGCTCAGAGGTTGAGCAAAGCTGTGTACACTCAGAGCCGACAAATCCTGCTGTTTGTTGTTGATCTATGGAGACCTTATATGTTAGGCCAACACGCATTTCCTGGCTGTCCATGGTCTCGGATTCCCTGTGGTTGGCTTCCTCTTAGTCTGTTGGAGAAGCAGCACTGCTGCCCTTGACTTGAAAAAGGAACAAGCATTCCTTAATCTGAGTCTATTTTGTTTTCGAAGTGAGAATGAATTTGCCAAAAAAAGTAGTTTAATCTAAAACCAACAGGAAAAGAGGTTAGGAACTAAAGCTCAGCTAACCTTAGATCTGAGACCGGAACAAAAGCAGGCTTTTCAAATGCATATTGAAATTTGTACCTTGCTCTTGTGTGTGTGTCTGTGTGTAAGAGAAAGAGAGACCATGTCAAACCTCTCACAAAACTTTGCAAATGAATGTAGATTTTTCTCAATGAGACTGATTTCTGAATTGATATATATGGAAGGACTGCACTGTGCTGTTCAAATGGCATAAAATCACACTTATATTTCTAGTTATGATTTCTGAGATGGGCTGAATGGTTAACCTCATATTTATACGCATAATGTATTTGTTGTCAGTAAAGATGATCATTAATGACTTTTCTGTCTGAGCTATGTACCTATGCACCATGTACCCATGCACCAGTCCTGTTTTGCTCATGGATTTCTTGTGAATTAAACATGCACAGAAAAGATTCTCCCAATACATATTGTGTTGCCCATTGTCCTTTGTTTACAACAGTGGCAAGTTATAAGCACCTCTTTAATCAACAAAATTAAACCCACCCACTCCCAAAGTTACAACCTACTGGAATAAGGATTTTTGTTATGTTATTCATAATACTTGCATATTGTATATTTTATATTAATAAATTATGATTTATTGAATAAATCGCAGCGGCTGGATATAGGCAACCAATCACTACAAATCACAACTTGCTAAACTTGAATTAAACAAATAATATTATGCTTTGCTTGTTGCATGAACCTATATTATGTTGGTGACGAGAAAATAAATGTTTGGAATTGAATCTCAGAAGCTAGTGAGATTTCTGCTAGACACTAAGACTTGATCTGGTTCACAGATAGTGGTAATCTAGATTTTTGTAATCCTACATAGTACATAACAATTTATATTTATGTAAAGCATTGTATTCTAGTCATCCCCAAGCACACCCCATAAGATGGTCTAGATTTACCATGCTGTATGAACCCAGCCATAATGTATACCTTGGCTATTCTTTTGACTCTAATTAGTTAATTAAACCATAATTAACCAATGGCTTAATGCAGTATGTTAACTCCACCTAACTATAAGCCTAGTAGACTGATCTCAAAGCTTCAAGGGCTGCAACCTAGATTTGTGTGAGCATCTAGTCATCTGACATAAAGGCTCACCCTTCTTCAGAGCAATATAGCTCAGGTAGGAGGTCTTGTGACTCCACAAGATTGTAAACTTTTAACATTGCTATGTGATTTTTAACTATATTTATAAGCATTAACTATATTATATATATTATATGTGGCCTAAGACAATTCCTTTTCACTCAATGAAATTCAGGCAAGCCAAAAGGTTGGACACCCATGATGTACCATTTTATGTATATAGCTAGTACTATATACCAAATTAAACGTTGAAAAGCAGGCAGTATGTTGCCAAAACACGAGGCACCTGGAGTATCAAAATAAATAAAAAAATCCAGTTCAATGAGCCCGGTGGTCTTAGAAAAGGTGCAGATGAGAGAGAGAATCCCTTGGAAACGCAGTGCTTAAAGTGAAAGGTAGCTTCTCCCTACCCTTATTTGCACCCTGAGAAAGATACCCTCACACACACATACCTTGGGGGGGGTCCCCCTCCAACGAGGCTTTGGGGGAGCCTCTGGTTGCAAGCTGGGCTGGAACATGTTTGTCTTGCAAACTTGGAGAGTTGCATGAAGGGAGCTCGAACCCAGCTGGGGTGCCAGGAGGGGGAGAGGAGGGAAGTGAGGAAGAAGAGGAGGAGGAAAAAGAAGCAGCAGGAGGAAGAGGGAGCAGGACTGGGAGGAGGAGGTGGAGACAAAAGGAGAGATAGCAGAAGAAGCAGGAAGAGGGAGAGGAGGAAGAACGTGTAGCTTAGATGTTGCAAAACAGTTGCAAGCGCAGCCATCGGAGGACCTTGCATTGAGCAAGACGGTTTCTGCCCTGCCACTCTCCCACCCCTGCACAGACCCCTGCAGAATTGCCACATTCCTGGTGGTGGAAGACACACTTTTAGTGCACCTCCAGCTGTGTGGCCCAGTTCCTAAGTGCCCACAGCCCAGTACCAGTCCGCGGACCAGGGTTGGGGACCCCTGCTATAACCAATGTAATATATAGGTGGGATGAAGCTGGCTCTGATAGTGAAAGAGAACTTCATAGTTCCATTAGCCAAAGGAAGAGTTGCCCTGCTGTAGGAAGAAGGTATTGTCTAAAAATAAGATCATCTTTACCTTTGAATTGTTCTTTTTGATTATTTAAATATAATTATTTAAAATTTCAACTAAAAAGATAAAAACTAGTATGAACAAAAAGGAATAAAAATAAAAATAAAAAGTGGATAAAAGAAAGAAAAAATAGAAAAATAGAAAAGAAAAAGTAAGAATATAGTAGAGAAACATATATAAAGAAATGACTTCTCTTTTATCATAACAAATATAAACAATTTCAGTAACTTATCACCTTCTCTTAAAATACAATAAATGATTTCTTCTTCCTGTATTCTATCTCTTATCTATAAACAAAGTCTTATTATTCAGTCCTGATCAGCAAAAGTCCATTAAGGGTTACCAGAGATTAAATAACATATCTTGTTTTAACATTGATCAAATAAACCAGCTTAACATTCCTACTTTTAATAACTTTGATCTTTAATCCCTTCAAATAATGTCCTAGAACTTGATTTCTTTTCATTATTTATTTATCCCTTCTGACAAATTTCTTCAAAGCTTTAACAAGTCTCCTTTGTAAATTCACTATAGGAAAGTTATCCAGGTCACTCTTTGGTTTGTTATTTGTAATATGCTTTTTAATTATTGAGACATTCGCCAATTTCATTTGTGTGTCCAGGATAGCATGTTTTCTGCATCATTTCCATTTTCTTGTAACCTGTCAATTTAAAATTCACTTTTTCATCAGGCTTAGTCTTGTATGGTAAAACTCTACCATAACACCTTTTTAACACTATTTATAGTAACAGACACTTTTAAAGTTAATTTCTGGGTCCATTTTTTCAAAAATATCCTTCAATTTAATATTCTGTATTGGTAAGTCAAATTTAAGTGTTCTTCTCCTTTAACTGAAAACTTTAGTTCTTTTTAATTGCCTCTGATGTTCAACCAAAGTCTCATCTATCAGTTTTTTAAAAAGAGAATTTGAAACAAAAGACTTTTCTCAAGGGAAGGATTCTCATAATTAATTCCAAATTTTTATTTCAAATCCATCTGGACCCTTTGTTTTCTAACTTTCCAAAATCAAAGTTCTAATCCTCCTTTAGCTTTTTATTCCAAATATACTGTATATGTATTTATTTTTAATCCTTACATTTGTATTTAAAACTTCTTTTGTTGAGGATTGAAGGAAACTCATCCAGTACTAAAAGCCTTGTTGTTTCAAAGGTTCCTAATAGCTAAAACAAGCAATTTCCAAAAGTGATTAGAAAAGAAAGTATATGGACCCAGTGATCTTTTTGAAGGCACCAACCACAATTGGAGCAAAAAGATGTGTATTCCTTCATCTCCCAGCGCTCTAAACCTGCCAGAGACCACTGTGTTGCAGTCTCCTTGCAAGAAACAATTGAGTGGGGCACTGGTGGATAATTTCAAGTCAGTGTATTTGCTGGCCCTTCATTCTGCTAGGTTCGTTGTCTCCACTTTTAGTGGAGCTATCTTCAGTTTGCTTCTTCTTCCCTGGAAGTTGCCAATAAATAAATAAATAAATAAAGCACCTTTGTATTGTTCTTGTTAGGAGAAAATCTGGAACCTGTTCAACTATAATGTTGCCTTTCTGCACAAAGGTGAGGGACACTCTTAGCATGTGTTCATTTCCTGTGATTTTCTCATATCATTGACTGTAGTGTGTTTTCCTTTAATTTTCCTTTCTGATTGTGAATGAAGCACTTTGTGCTTGGAACAACATGCCAGAAAATCTGCTATAAAGTTGGTGGGGTAAGGCCAGGATAAACATGAAAATGGATTTAAATGTATGTTCAATATGATTCTTTCAAGTCACCTATTGAATAATTTTCTGCACATCACAATTAGGTTTCTCTGGCTAAATTGCAGCAAATGGTTTTGGGATAGCTATGCTACCAAGTGGGACTCCCCTTCTGTTTTTTGTCAGATTTGAAATTTGATGCTATTGTGAAGCCAATATAGTGCAAAAAGGTGATTTTGTTTGGTTTCTATAACTTTGGAAGTCTCTTTGTTTTCTGACTGAAGGAATTACAATTTTAGGTGATGGGGTCAGGCAAACAAGCTGGAGACATCCAGAATCACTAGAAAAGGGCAACGTCTAGAACTCCTTTTTTCTTTACAAGATGAAACATACCCTTAGTTAATTAGTAAAACATTTTGTCCGGCTTCAATAAAAAAGGGAAATGTTCCAGCCTAGGGGTTTAAAAAGCATAACCCAATGGGAAATTGGTAGGGGAGGGAAATGAGGAAAATGTTGGGATTTTTTGAAGTTACATCTAATTAATAAGCAACTAGAAAGTTTGTGTTATCATTTTGCAGAGGCTTAATTTTCCTGTATACTCTTTTCTCACATTTATCCTATGATATAGAACCTCAGAGAGTAGTATGATTAAATGGATATTTGAATCTGGGTCTCCCACTTCCCAGTCAGCTTTTTTAAATGCCTTACTGTATTGGCCCTAAAAGCTTTAAAATTCATTGATATGGATTAGTACAATGTATTGTTATAACAGTGATTGAGATATTGAACCCAAAGAGATAAAACAAACCTGTAAGGGGTCATGTATAACTTTTAATTTCTGATGGCAGAGGAGAAAGACTGGATGTAAATGGGGGAGGGGGCTTTAATTGTGTAATCATAGTCACCATTTTAAATATTTTGATTCCCACTGTGGGCACTCTGCTGACTGGTGTTGAAAGAATAATTTTGACAACATCAGACTATTGCCACAGTGAATACTTGCAATTCATTTTCCAAATTTAGCATGCATTAAATGGATGGTATCAACATGCCTACAAGACATTAATTCTGGGGTACCAATTATGTGGCAGTTAGTATAAACTAATGAAAAAAAACACTTCTATTGTAAGTCAAAAGGTCAGCTTTGTTTATGTGTTTGTGAATAAATTTCATAAGCTGAAAGGAAATTAAGATTCTAGTGCAATTCTATAGCAAACAAAATTTTCCAATTTTCTATCAAGCCCACAGAATGTGCAATAAATATAACATACACAACTCTTGAAAATGCAGTTTTATTTTTTTTTCTGAATAATTGTTTCTTAAATTAGTCTGTTCAACTTGATGCCTTCAAGGTATATAGGATTACAGCTGTTGTAGAAAATGTGGGAGAAAATTTCTACTCCATAGCTATGACTCTGATGACACATATATTGTTTGTGTGTATTTGTATATAATATAGAAAGCCCAATGTAGAACCCAGAATCAGATGGGGTTGCCGAACTAAAATATTTGGTATCTCAATGCTGTGTGTACTTCACTCGTAACCAGGCAGATGTGCTTACATAAAATGCCAAGCTTTGTTAATATTAATCTTGCTAGATTTTCTTTGGCTTAGCAGGTTGTCAGAATCCAGCCTGCTTGGTTAGATTATTCAAAGGATTTTATGAATCCGGAAAATCAAGTTAAGTATGTTGTACGAAGAGACAACAATAAAAGCAAGAGACTTGGGCAAAGCAGTTCATTTATTTCTTTCCTTAGAAACAACACAAAAATAAGAAAAAGAGAAAGAAAGAAAGAAAGAAAGAAAGAAAGAAAGAAAGAAAGAAAGAAAGAAAGAAAGAAAGAAAGAAGGAAGGAAAGAAAGAAATTGTTTTCCCCCAGATAGCATAGAGAAGTGGAGGATTAACCTATCCTCCCGCATTGTCCTGTCAGATCATTTCTGCATTTGTTTCTAGCATTTTTTTTCATTCTTCAGCCAAAATGGCTTACATATAAATCAGTGGGGGGTTGGGGGCAGGCATACCACCAGTAATTTAAAAGGCATGACACAGGAAAAAGAAAAAAACAAACTCATCGGCCAATGCTTCAAGTTAAGAAGAGATTTTAAATCATGATTGGATAAAATTTGGATAAGGAGGTCTTTTAATGGGGTGGATCATTTGTCCTGTTTCCCCCCCCTTTTTTTTTTTTTTTGAGGAAACAGCCAGATGGGAATGGTGTTTGGAATTTGCTCCAAAAGCCTGATGTCCCTATTCATCATTTATATTGCTGAGTCCTATATTTGAGAGTTTCTTACCTGCCTTTCTGTCCATGTGAGATAGGTTGGGCTGAAAGAGTGACAGGCTGAAAGCCATCCGATGTGGTTCTGCCATTGAGAGTGAACTTCAACCTAGGTTGAGGTCTTTTTAGTCCTAACCCAACATCTTAACCACTACATTGGCTCTTCATTTTCTTATATGTAGTACGTATTTTGCTACTGCTGAAGAGGGAAATGTCAGAAGCGACATGCTGCATACCGTCAGCTGCAAGCTTCTCTACTCCATAGAGATGAAGTACTTTGATTCAGAGGAGATGAAACTTTTCTGTGTGATATGTCACTCAAGATTGGGAAATGCCTTCATTATTCTCCCTCTTAACTATATTGATATAGTGGAAGAAAGCTGTCTTACTCCAGAGAATCCTTGCAGGCGATCACATTGTAATCACAGCGATAAATAATAATAGAAGTACCAGTACTGTATAATATTGATGTAGTCCAGCATTAAATTAATATAAAAGCAGCCAATACTGTACTCTAGAATTTATTCTTGCAAACTAAAATGTTCCTTTGTACCATTCCTAAGAAATTGTTGTGCCACAATCTGAAGCAATATGGTAATCAGGTGCAGTCTGACACAACATATTGCATGAAGCCAAAGAATAGCTTAGCAGATTTTGCCACAGCATGCTGGGTGAATTGAACGTTGCTATACTGAAATGTAAGGCATAGTTTATGGCATTGTATGTTGTGTTAATCCTACAAATTGTGACTTTTTCAGTTAATCTTGGTTAAACAAGCAACAGCTCAGCATAACATGCAAACAAGGTCATTATAGCCTTTACATATTGTGTTAAGCTAAATTTTAGCTTATTTGATTAGGCTTTAATACATTGTTTCTGGGTGGAAGGGAAAAAATTCCCATAGCCAATTTTTCATTCATTTTCATTCATTTTTTCATTCACAACACTACAGTGCAGACCTACTCCTATTCCTCAAAATGGATACTGTTGGTTGAGCAACCTCAAATGGAAACATTTTCTTCTAGGAAATGGATCATCTGTTTTAACCTGGGATTAAACAAGGAAATGCTTCACCCTGGAGACAATTTTTGCTATAAAGATTGTTATACTTAATCAGACTTCCAAGCCTTGCTGAGTCTACTAAGAGAAGGGAAAAAAGAGGGGGTGGAAAGAGGATATGCTTCAGGGCCAAAGACAAATTTTTCTCCCCCCCTCCAAAATTATAAAATTACACAAACATAGGATGATGCAGAATGCAGCATGAATACCTTGCAGCTTAATTCATCAATATATATCTGGGGAAAGATGAAGGAATTATTCTGTTCAACATGAGCTAATCTTCAGTAGAGTATTTGATAAATTATTTTTAAAGAGTACCCTTGCCCTGGCTCCAGACGTGGAGGAAGGCCCATCTGATGTGTAAATTAGTATTTAAAATTATCGCATGGATGTACATTTTTGCAAAACTAGTAAGTTAAAATATAGTGGAAAGTTATTTCAAATGTCCAAACATAATTCTATTTGATTGTGGAATCATTGACTTCATTGGACAAAGTCAGAGGAGAGAAAGAAATTGATAAAGGATGCATCAAAAAAGAGAGAAAAGGGAGTCTTAAAATGTTGATGCATATAGGATTAGATATATTGAAAAGTTCCAGACTATGTATAGAATATAAATAAACAGCAAGAAAGAACCACATGACAGTGTAGCATCTACCCCCCATTATATTAACAAGACGATCCCAAAAGAAATGGGTTAATAGTTAATTGGCAAAACATGAATCCCAACTTCAATTCTCATCACTTCCAAATGAATGATAGCTTGCAGGGTCACTTAGTGTCACTTGCACTAAGTGAAGACATCATTGTGATATTTGAACATAAATATAATTCCAGAACATACATTTCTTTAATATGGAAACTTCATGCTGCAATCATGAAGTTTTACATGGATTCCACATTATGTTATCTATCTGCATCATGCATACAGTACATGTATTTCCTAGTATTTAAGTTCTGCTTTTTTTTCTTGCTACAAGAAATTGACTATGGATGGAAAGAACATAATAGGAAGATAGTCTTTTTTAGGGTATAACAGAAAAAAAATGTATAACTGAATTCCGGTGAAAAAAGTTGTATGGAAAAGACAGAAAATATTTTTGTACCTCCTCTCTTTTTCAGTGGTCATGACTTGCCATGTACCGTATTTTCCGGCGTATAAGACGACTTTCTAAACCCTGAAAATCTTCTCAAAAGTCGGGGGTCGTCTTATACGCCCAGTCATCTTATATGCTGGAAAATACGGGTATTCTATTTTATTCCTTTACACATGTGGTTTGGCATATTACTCATCAAGTTTTCTCTCCCCCCCCCCTCTCGCTCAAACTCTATATTTTAACTGGAAAAGTTGGGGGTTGTCTTATACGCCCAGTCATCTTATACACCGGAAAATACGGTATTTATGGCTTCAGAGCCATCTAAGAAATAAAGAAAATAAAACTGGCGCATTTTCTAAACAAGTTGTAAATTGTCCACTGGGATCCTTCCAAAAAGTTCTAACTCCAGTGAAGTTGAATGTTTGATTTGCTAGTGATTTTTTTTCCCTACTTTTGACAAGCAGATTATGTACCTTTTTTGCTGAATAGATTCTGAAATAAGCTCAGTTTAATACTTTTGAAGCAATTTCTTTGTGGATTCTCAAGATTGTCACTGAGGTTGAAAGTTATTTCCAGTGTTTTAATGACTGGGAGATTAGCTGGGAGGAATGAGGACAAGCTGTCCCCAGTGTTTTCAGCCCAAAGTAGTCATTTGGCCTAAATCCGCCTACTTTAGGAAATCAAATTCAATAAAAAAAGGTCCTTCTCCCAGCAACACAAAAATATGGGGATTAGACATGTCCTTCTCATTTGCCCATACTGAGCACTGGGTAAATGTTACTAATCCTTCAGCCATTGTCAATAAGGTATTTATAGCGTATCTGTTCCTGGATAATCCACAGATACATATACAAATGGCACAGGAAGGATAGTGGTTTATAGCACTCAGTCATTTAAAAAACTTCAAAACAAATGATGGCCCTATAGAGTCGGGTGCTCTGGGAACTCATAATACAACTCCATTATTTCTTAACTTACTCATCTTCTTTAATACAGTAGTACAAAGAAACACTGGGAAAGAACCAGGCAAATGAAAGTTCTCCTCCAGCAGAAGAGAATATTTACTAGATTATTCCTTGCCTCTACATTTCCATAGCATTGGAAATATTTCTCTTGATCTTGTGGAACATCTCCAGACTTTTAGAGCATATTTTCTGGAAGTATTATAGGACTGCACTCCTCTACTGTCTACCTTCCTCTTCTTGGCATTAAATCTGGATCCAACTAACTATTACTAATATCTGTGCAAGATGAGATATATTTAATCCAGAACCAATACTTTGACCCAATGGAAACATCTGTAATTTTGGAGAGCTTGTTGTAAGCACTGGCACAAAATATATGCAACTAGACTTATTTTCCATTTACAAAATGGTTACCATTATGATGGGCATTTACTAGATCTTTAGCTGGAAGCTCAAGGAAGCTGGATGATTGCATCCATACCATGTACTCCCATCCCCAAACTGTCCTGCAGTTTTCCTTAATCTGGTGCTGTTAAACTATAACTGCCATAATCCCCAACCAATATGACCAGAGATATGCAACTTAGTGTCTTCCGCAGTTTTTGAGCTACAACTTCCACAGATTCTTATAGTTTTACATAACTGCTGGATTAATTAGATTTGTAATTCCAAAACTGGAGAATACCAGGTTATTTATCCCTGAATATAATCTTTGTTTATACTGGTTGAAAATAAGAAGTGGGGTTTCTGTACAGAGTACGAATGCCAGTATATGCACATTTCAAAAGTAATTAGGAAAAATGCTTCAGATCATGCACAGATCAGCAATTCTCTTTTATTCATTAAAGCAATCTGTTTTTTTAAATCTTCCATATGTATGGAAAAAAGTTGTAGCTGCTTTAAGATTTGAAGTGTTAAAGTTAAAGAGTTAAAGTGGCACCTCAAATCTTATTGATAATAGAAAGGCCTCAAATTGTATCAATAATGACAAATTGTGTAATGTGCTCAGACAAATAGGAATTTCAGAACATCTCATTGTCCTCATGAGAAATATATAGAGTTCTGAAAGCCACATTATGTGAAACAGATTGGCATTTGGTTGGCAAGGAGTGAGACAAAGCTATACACTCTTCCCGTATTTATTTAACCTATATGGCGAATATCTATTAAAGGAAGCTGAATTGGAAAAAGATGAGCATGGTTTTAAAACTGGATGAAGAAACATCAATAACTTGTGCTATGCTGATTATATTACCACAATAGCCAAAAATGCAATGGATATGCAAGGGCTAGTAATGAAAGTCAAGGAGCACAGTGAAAAATTAAATATAAAGAAGACCAAACTAATGACAGCAGGTGCAACTACCAGCCTTAGAATTTACAATGAACATATCAAAGTGGTAAATGGTAAATGGATTCTTCCATTTAGGATCACCATCAACTATAGGTGCAAGCAGTCAATACACTACAGACTAACACTTGGTAAAAACATCCATAAAATCCTTAGAAAAGATGTTCCAAAGATACTTTTTCCAAAAGGCACCAAGAAAGTCCATCATGACCAGGATGATTAAAAATCTCCACAGATGCTTAGAAAAGATATTCAGATGCCATGTTATGTCTATACCTTCAAAGTTCAGAATTGTGCAAGCGATAGTATTCCCTGTGACACTGTGGAAGTGAAAGTTGGATTTTAAAGAAGCAGGATTGAAAGAATGTTAATGTCTTTGAACTTTGGGTTTGAGAAGACTCCTGAGAACAATGTGAACAGCCAAGAAAATATCATTGAACAAAGCAACCAGAGTTGTCACCCAAGGCACAAATAATCAGTCTTAAATTATTCTACTTTGGAGTGAGAAAGGTAAAAGGAAAAGACAAGAGGTTGGCCAGCAGCAAGGTGGATGGACTCAGTTACAGAGGCAATGAGTGCAACTTTGGAAAGATCAGGTTAGGGATAGATCATCACAGAGAACATTTACATAAGTGGTTACTAAGAGTTGATGTTGACTAGCTAACATCAACATCTTGATGGTACATAATCAAAGCTGCATTAACAGAGGGATAGAATCAAAATCACGTGAAGTGTTAATACTACTGTATAATGCCTTGTAAGGCCATACTTGGAATACTGCATTCAGTTTTGGTCACCATGATGTAAAAAAGATGTTGAGACTCTAGAAAGAGTGCAGAGAAAAGCATCAAAGATGATTAGGGGATTGGAGGCTAAAACATATAAAGAACAGTTACTGGAATTGGGTATGTCTAGTTTAATGAAGAGAAGGACTAGGGGTGACATGATAGCAGTGTTCCAATATCTCAGGGGTTGCCGCAAAGAAGAGGGAGTCACGCTATTCTCCAAAGAACCTGAGTGTAGGACAAGAAGCAACGGATGGAAACTAATCAAAGAGAGAAGCAACCTAGAACTAAGGAGAAATTTCTTGACAATGAGAACAATTAATCCGTGGAACAACTTGGCTCCAGAAGTTGTGAATTCCCCAACACTGGAAGTTTTTAAGAAGAGATTGGACAATCATTTGTCTGAAATGGTATAGGGTTTCCTGCCTGAGCAGGGGGTTGGACTAGATGACCTCCAAGATCCCTTCCAACTCTGTTGTTCTGTTTTGTTCTGTTCAGCAGGCTTATTTTGTTTTCAGGATTGAGTAGGGCCAGAAAAATAACAGACTGTTTAATAAAAAGTAAAATAATGCTGAGGTCATGCAAGGTCAAAATCACTCTTTCTGAATCATTTTGAAATGTGTGTAGTTTTAACAAGTATATTGCAACATATGTTATGGCCTAAATAGGATTATTATATCTGGACGCAAAAAACAGGACAGCAACAGATGGAAGCAAAACATCAAGGCTGTTCTAACCATCTTCTACTGTCATTGGATTTTTCTGCCATCTGTTCATCATCTGAATAAACCTTATCAGAAATTTATATCATGGGAATGAGGAAGTACTTTTATTGTGGATATTCCTATAATTCATGTGGCACTTCTGTTTAGATTGTTGCTGAATGTTTATATGTAAAAGTTGCTTAAATTTTAAAATCACTATCAATCACTTTCAGAGTAAGGGCAAAAGCGTATGCCCTTTCTCTATATTGCATGGACTCTTTTTGCAGGGATATTTCACTGGGGGGGAAAAGTGCCCCCTCAAAAAGAGACATGTTATTTTACAGGTTTTGTGAACATACTTTTCTATTTTCATTTCAATTCTCTCAAGAACTTTGCCTGAGAAGCCCTGGCCTTAATTACCTTCCATTGAAAAAGTAGATATGCAGAGATGAGCAATTATGTTATCATTTGAAGAAAAGGATAACTTTTCCCTTGTGGAAAATCTAAGAAGGGGACTACGTAGATTACTTCCATACTGCTACAAAAATGGGGCAGTTCACACAAGATCTAAAGCTAGCAGCCATTCTGTTTCCTGAAATAGTGTTGTTCTGTACCGCCATACCCCTTCACTTAGCCAATGTCAACAACGATCTGAGGAAACAGGCAAAAACCAAACACTTAGATACTTCTCAGAACAAGGCTCATAAAACCTGCACAAACCAGAATACGTGGTGCGACACCATTTTTCCTTGTCCAAATCAATAATCAGGTCTGATTAAAAGTGTTTGCTGACATGTAAGTGGTTCCTACTGTAGATTGAGTTTCTAATGAAGAGTACTGTCTGAGGCCTGGCTTCCTTCTTCCCAAGTTATGCTTAATACAAGCTCACTAACTGAAGCCAGATCTGCTTAACTAGAGATTTGTAAAGATGCACAATGCATGAACCACTTTTATATAAACTGGATGTACCTATATTTCTACTCATTGTAAATACCATATTTCTGTCCTAGGTTGTCAGTCCGAGTAAAAGAGCTTGGTTACCAGAGAGGAAGAAATCCCACAATTCCCCTTAAGTAAATACATGCCAGAATTTATTTACTTATCTCAAAATGATTAAAAAAAATATGAAATTTGAGGGCAAAAATTCAGAACATTCAAAGTAGAAACATTAAACGGAGACTTTTTTTTTTGTTTAGCCCCAAATTGTTTTCAGATCATAAGTTTATCTTTGTCTAGTTTAAGTGAATAAAATGGAGAATTACCTCCAATTATGAGGTCATAACATTGTCTGTAACTTTTACTAATAGTTAGAAGAAGAAAAAAAACAAGTCACAGTGTCTGTAATAAAAACACCAAAACAATAGAAAGAAATAAGGGCATTTAACTCTGATTGTAGGATTAGAAAGTAGGAATTGAGCTGTGACTTTAATGTTAACCTCAGTAAGCGGCAGTATTTCTTGTTATTGACAATGACAGTGTCAACATTTAGGGAAGTTAGAGCTCTACAGTTCAATTATTATACTTGGCCTCTTTTGGGAAAACTCTCTGTTGACATTGGTGCGGTTTCCTTCATTCTCTCTTGCCTTTTTAACACACATCATGGCAGAACTTGAATTAAAATGTTTGACCAGAATCAGTTCAAATCAAACCTGAGCTTTTCCCAATGGCATGGGCAACCACTTTTGCTTGGGAGAGGCGCAATGAATAAATGATATGTGAAATGAGATTTAAGAGTTGAAAAAGGATCAGAAAAAATTGCCATGCAACAAAATAAGGCTTTCATTTTTTTCTGTAAGTTTCAACAGCAGCAGCAGCTGAATCTAGTCACCCTTTCTATCCTGATAGGCAATATGCTCATCTTATCAAAGTTGATCTAATCCACTTCGAAAGTTCTTTTGAAGTTAATTTTATTAAACTTTCATTAGAGTACAAAGTACAAATGAAAATGAGAATAGTTGGAAAATGGGAAAGGGGAAAGAGAGAAGTGTAAGATGAAGGGGGGGGGAGGAAAAAAGCATTAACTTTCGACTCTTTTCAGTGAAGTAGAATGAATATAATGTTACAACCTCAACTTTTTATTTTACATACTCAGTATATACTATATTTCTATAACAAAAACAAAAGCCTGATAAGCACATTCCAAAGTCAACGTTTTATTTTTTTTCTATCTCAAGCACAAAACCCAGAAGTAGTTTCCAGATAGAAACAAGGTTAGATGCATTCTTCTCTTTGATTAGAATAGTTAATTTGATCATCTCCATCATTTCTCCAACCAGTCTTCCATTGTAAGAATTAGTTTATCCTTCCATTTTTTGCGCTGGTTCCCAAGAGCCCACATTTTGATCATGTGATCGTGGACAGTTGTAAGTGCAAGGAATGGTTCTAAGACACTCTTTTCAGTGCTGTTGTAACTTTGAATAGTCACTAAATGAATGGTTGTAAAGGGAAAAATAGCTGTACACCTATTTCCCCCCCCAAGTTTTTTATTAATTTTCCAATATTACATTTACATATTTGAAAAGTAGCGTGGTGGTTGAGCACAATAATTCCATTACATTTGAATATCATCAGTACAAATCTCAAAGTATTACAACAACTAATTCCCTCTCTTTCCCCCATAATATCTACTGTCTCATATTCAGACCAACACAGTTCTTATTCTATCAATCAAACAAAAGATACCTTTCTGATATTCATCAATAATCTTCAGTCTATACATATCTTAATTGATTTGACATTCCATCTTTTAGACAATAACCTAGTAAGTTTTTCTTAAATTTAATTTCCCACTGATATTTAAATTTAATGTTTAATCTTTATAATTTCCAAATTTTAAATGACCCCAAATTCTAAGTCTCCTATTTGGGGCTAATAATTTTTCTTCTTCTTTCTATTTCCTTCCTTCCTTCCTTTCCAAAAGAAAAAGAAAAAAAAACCCGTCACCTATTATTGTACACCTATTATTTGAGCTGGTGGTGGGTGACCAAACAGGGAAATTTGTGGCATTTTTTTTCTGTCTTTTATAATGTTCTAACAGAATCATCCCATGAAACATAATGGGGGAAAGTTCAAGAAATAGAATTTTGTGTTCCTTGAGAGCAAGTATAGATAGTCCTTGACTTACAACAGTTCATTTAGTGACCATTCACAGTTACAATGGCATTGAAAAAAGTGACTTATGACCATTTTTCACACTTACAACAGTTGGGGCATCCCTTGGTCATTTGATCAAAATTCAGACCCTTGGCAACTGACTCATATTTATGACAGATGCAGTGTTCTAGGAGCATGTGATCACCGTTTGCATCTTCTGACAAGCAAAGGCTATGGGAAAGCCAGATTCACTGAACAACCATGTTGCTGACTTAATAACTGCAATGATTCACTGATGGGGTAAAATTCACATAACAAATGTATCACTTAGCGACAGAAATTTTGGGCTCAATTGTGGTCATAGGTTGAGGACTATCTGTATTGTATACAGTGCATATACGGGATTCTCTTCCACAAGTTACTATAGGGGCCTTCAAGTCAACTTGTAACGTATTTTAGTGATATTCATGGAAAATAAGTAGTTTAATGTTGAAGAATCTATGTATTATAGCTTCAGTTTCATGCCCATATATCTCTTGGCAACTGTTGTTTGGGTATATGAACAGGAGTAATGCTATTACAAAGGCCTTTCTTGAAAATTTTTCAATGGCATATTTGAATACTTTGGTAACAGGACACTGGGCCAGCCAAGACTTTGATTTTTTGAAGTTCTTTTTAAGTTTCCTCAGTTATCAAATCACTAATATGATGTCACTCTTTTGTTCTATGTTCCGTTTTTACTGGAACAGAGGTGTCAAACCCGCCACGTCACATGACGTGTCACGACTTTTTCTCCATTGCCGGAGCTGGGGTGGGCACGGTTTTGGCATGACGCATCCAGCCCGCGGGCCAGCAGTTTGACACCCCTATACTAGAAGGTAAAATGGTGACATGCTCCCTGCTGCCCTCTCTGGTCCCCTGGAATAGAATAGAATAGAATAGAATAGAATAGAATAGAATAGAATAGAATAGAATAGAATAGAATAGAACTGGAAGGAACCTTGGAGGTCTTCTAGTCCAGCCCCCTGCTCAAGCACAAGAACTATACCATCTCAGACAAGTGATTGTTAGTCTCTTCTTTAAAATCTCCAGTGATAGAGCACCCACGATTTCTGGAGGCAAGCTGTTCCACTGATTAATTGTCCTCACTGTCAGGAAGTTCTTCTTTAATTCCAGATTGCTTTTCTCTTTGATAAGTTTCCAACCATTGTTTCTCATCCTTCCCTCTGATGCTTTGGTGAATAACATGACCCCCTCTTCTTTGTGGCAGCCCTCAAATACTGGAATACTGCTATCATGTCTCCCCTATTTTTTCTTTTCTTTAGGCTAGCCAAACCCAAGTCACACAGCCGTTCTTCATATGTTTTAGTCTCCAGGCCTTTGATCATCTTAGTTGCTCTTCTCTGAATTTTTTCCAGACTCTCAACATCTTTTTTGTGATATGGTGATCAAAATTGGCTGCAGTATTCCAGGTGTGGTCTCACTAGGGTTTTATAAAGCGGTATTAATACTTGATCTTGATTCTATTTATACTGTACAACCCAGAGTTGTATTAGCTTTTTTGGTTGCTGCTGCACACTGCTGGCTCATAGTCAAGTGATCGTCCACTAGGACTCCAAGATTCCTCTCACAGTTACTGTTGTTGAGCCAGGTGTCACCCAATCTGTATTTGTATCTTTTATTTTTCCTGCCTAAATGTAAAACTTTGCTTTTCTCCACACTGGAGCTCATTTTGTTGGATAGGCCCATTGTTCAAGTTTGTCAAGATCTTTTTGAATCCTGAGTTTGTCTTTTGAGGTGTTGGCTACTCCTATAGCATCCAGCTTTTTTCAGGGGTTTTGAATATATTTATAAATCCAGCATCAGTGGAGCCTAACTAAAGCCCGGGGATCTTCTTGAAAAGAAGAATTCCACAGGTCAGTTTACTTTTTATTTATTTATTTTTAAGAGTTGATGGGAAAGAAGCTTAGGGAGTACAAAGGGAGGTCCCTCTAAGCATCCCAGTTCTGTGTAATGATTTCACAACTGCAAAAAACTATGGATGTGTGCAGCGGTGCTTCTATTACATACTGTATATAAGATATCTACAACAAAGTGTTTAATTTTAGGCAGGGCTTTTTTTCTCATAGAACGCCCAGAATGGAGTTCCGGCACCTTTTTGGGATGGAACCTTGTAGGGTAGGCAAGGCAGGTTGTATGACATGTTCCGGCACCTTTTTTTTTTTTTTTTTTTTTAGAAAAAAAGCACTGGTTTTAGATGATGCTCCTCCAGGTAACTCAATAAAATATTTCTACCAGTAAGGGAACTGTCTTATCTCCTGTCAACATTACAATATATCACCCCAAAAAAGGAAGTACATTCACTGCATTATACTTCCTTTTGTCAAACCACATTTCAGGTTGTAAAACAGAACAATAATACAATATACAATGTGGTTGCAATGAGTTGAGGGAAACTCTGAAAACATGGAGGGAAAACTGTTCTCAGTTAAAAGTGATGTCTACCTGGCTGGATTATATCAACCCAGTCCATATACCAGGATGTAAGAAGAGACTGGACAGCCATTTGTCCGAAATGGTATAGGGTTTTCTGCCTGAGCAGGGGTTGGGCTAGATGACCTCCAAGGTCTCTTCCAATTTTTTTTATTATTCTTATTCTTATTCTTCTTATTCTTATTCTTCTTATTCTTCTTCTTCTTATTATTATTATTATTATTATTATTACTACTACTACTATTACTATTACTATTACTATTACTATTACTATTACTATTACTATTATTATTATTATTATTATTATTATTATTATTATTACTACTATGTGCAACTGAGAATAACTCACTCTGGGGATGGACTTTTTAAAAAAGTGATTTTATGTAAGGTTACATTCAATACATTAAGATAGTTGCTCTCAAAGTGCAGGATGCTTCCATTTTGTCTGCCTGGTGTGGCTGACAGAGATCACCTGTAAAGGGTGCCACCTATCAGGCGGTGTAATGAGGGGGCTAGATGGAAGACATTCTCTTAGGAGCTGCTGTCCCACCCTCAAGGCAAGGAAATGAAATGGTATAACGTCTCCTGCTTGAGGAAGGGGTTGGACTAGAAGACCACCAAGGTTCCCTCCAACTGTATTATTCTATTCTATTCTATTCTGTTCTGTTCTGTTCCGTTCCGTTCCGTTCCGTCCCGTCCCGTCCCGTCCCATCCCATTCTACGAGAGTACCCATTGTTAGGGTCTTCTGGAAAAATGCTCAACCTGTGGCTCTTTCAGAGGTCATTGGGGATCAGTGGAATTAGTTTTGTTGTAATAATATTTTGCATTATATTTTCTTTTCTTAAATTGGCTATAATCATATTGGATTCATGCTGTGTCTCAATGTAATTTTAAGTGCCCATTTTTATATGAGGTGAGTCTATTAGCAGAGAAGAATTCTTATATAAAACCATGTCTTATGGCACCTTAAAAACTATTTTTTATTGATACAAATAATACAATTAAGAACTAAGAGAGGCCACATTTTAGAACTGGCACAAGTTCATATATAGATTTATTGTAACTTGTAAGATTTGCATTGTGCTATTTGCCATTGATGTTCATATTTTACTAAGATTTGAAGAATGATTAGTAGTTGTATATTCATTTAAAAATAAACATTGACATATTGGAAATTTTAACCTAAATTTATGATGCTTGTAAATTCTGTTTATACACCTTGTGCTTTATCTTTTCCTCTTTTCTCATTTTTTTGATATTCTTTTTCTTTTCTTAAAATGATCAATAAAAAAGTTTAAATATTCATACTTTCAAAAATATTTAATAGTTTAAAATATTCATTCTTCTTCCACTTATGTAGGAAAAGAATAGAAACTCCAACACTGGAACTTTTTAAGAAGAGACTGGACAGCCATTTGTCTGAAATGGTATAGAGTTTCCTGCCTGAGCAGGGGGTTGGACTAGATGACCTCAAAGGTCCCTTCCAACTTTGTTGTTGTTGTTGTTGTTGTTGTTGTTGTATTAGTTCTAGCATATTTTTGAAGTCTTTAAGCCCTCTGACTCATTTCTCTTTTAACATTAAAACATATTCAGAGAGTAAAAAGAGGCATTTATAATGGGAATGCACATTTTAATAGATACGAGTTTGCAAGTGTATTTCAGTCCAGTTTGAAGTCAGAGATATCCTTAAAGTCTTGTAAGAACTACCTTCTCCATCAGTCCCAGCAATAAAGGGGACTTGCTTTTTATAGGAAATGTCCTTCTATATTGTCCCTCTTTTTAAACTCAAGGAAACATTGAGTTGCTTCTGCTTTTAGGAAAATGTCTTTTAAGATTTGTTCCCTGATTTAAAAATGCCCTTTCTTGCAGGCAACATTCTGGAGCAGGAAATTGCCCTTGAGTCAAATATAGACCTAGGAACAAGCTTTATCTTGTCTTATTCTTAGAAAGAGATCTCTCGTGCTTTAAACCTGAAAATTCTTTGTCAAGAAAATTGGATTTTAATGCTCCTGACCATCAGAATTCATTTTATGTCCAGATCAGCTAACCCTAGATTAGAAAGATCACAACATGCCTATAGCTTTTGTTTTCAGATGCTAGCAGTCATGCAATGAGTCTGCAGATAAATGTTCCCTGAATTTAAGAGGATCAGGATTAACTTTATCAGGAATTATTGCATTACAAGCCTATATAATCTTCATTGCACTGAACCTTTGGCGGGAAAAAAGGCTTATTCTATGCTGCCTATCTGTTTTCTGTTGGCTAGCAGACATCTTTGTACATAGAAAGGAGGCCTCAAGGGGGAAATGTTATACAACAAAGAGCCTGCAATGTCCCTCTTCATTATGGAGAAAAAAATAAAACAGATAAGTGAATGGCAGAAGCTGGAATCAGAAAAGAAAAGGAAACTGAACTGAGAGAGGCAATACTGATAGTTCCAGATTTACAACCATTCATTTAGCGACTGTTCAAAGTTACAACAGCACTAAAAAAGTGACCTATGACCAGTCCTTTCACTTACAACTGTCACAGCATCCCCCATGGTCATGTGATCAAAATTTGAATACTTGGCAACCAGCCAAGTATTTATGATGCTTGCAGCGTCTCGGAGTCACACAATCTCCATCTGCAACCTTCCCAGTTGACTTCCAACAAACAAAGTCAAGGGGGGGAAGCTGGATTCACTTAATGTTTGTCCAATTTATTTAACAACTGAAGTGATTCACTTAACAAACATGGCAAAATGGTCATAAAATCAGGTAACAAACACTTTGCGTAGCAGTGTAAATTCTGTTCCCAACTTTAAATTGAGAATTACCTGTAAGTGACGAAAGTCTTGGGGAAGCCTGTCTATGTAACCAGAGATGTATTACATAGACACATGCAAAGGAAGTCCCTTGAGAATTCTGGGAGTTGAGGTTCTCACGTCTGAAAGCGGCTGAAGTTGAGATATACTGCTTTATGCAAAGAAAGGAGATAAAACTGCAGCTATTCTGCTAGCCACTGTACTTGTAATTTTTTTGCCCCACTCATCAATACTTTTACAGGTTCAGAAGCCAAGTGCACAGGGAGTTAAATTCCAACATTTCTTGCCTTTTCTAGTTTGTCCCTTTGGATAAAATGGAAGTCTCAAGTTACCTTCTTCACCTATACAAGCAAAGAGGTGAAAAAGTGAGACCTACTATTTTGTCCTCCTTTTTGAGTTAGCTTTGAAAAAGTGGCTAGCAAACAGCTCCAAATTGGAACTCAAAGATGTTTCAGCTCCAAATTGGAACTCAAAGATGTTTAGCTCCAAATTGGAACGCAAAGATGTTTTAGCTCCAGATTGGAACTCCAATTGCTCAAGACAGGATTTACAATGTCCTCTGAAGTTTCTGGTTGTGCTTTGTTATTCACTATCCTGGATAGCCACCTAGTGGCAAAGCTAACTTTTACTAGCTTCCTGCCAAGTCGAACTCAACAGCTAACTCAAAAACTAAGGTCAAAATAGCATCTCATCAATTAAGTGCTCCAGTGTTTGCTTTTGATCTTACAAAATCCATAGTTTTCTCCTTCCTGTCTTAATGCTCTTGCCTCCATCTTGCAGAGCTATGGAAAAAAGCAATCAGAAGGCAATGAAATACAAAGGATTCTATTTTAGTTGATGCTGCCATTAGCTTTGCCTTTCCTCCAATTCACTCCCATATTTGAAGCATCTGCAAAAATGAATACGCAAAGAACAATTGGTTTGGGCAAGGATCTGACAGGTCCTACAATCTAGGCTTTCAAATACAGCTTGAGTCCTGCCTTATGAAACCTGATCAGGTTTTTGTGAATTTTGATTCAGCAGAATTCCTTACAGCCTGCAACTTTACTGAATGAACTCCTACTTCCAATCAAATCGCATTGTGACTGGCATTAAGGGATTAGTTTATCCCTCCAACCCCCCAACCCTCCCCCCAGCCAAACTTCAGCTGACTTTGTGTTGCTTAGTCAGACCAAATATGGCTCCTTGCTCAGAATCCTTGAGATGCTGGTTTTGCCGAAGCCTCTTTCTGTCCATGAGATCCCTCTAGCTCTCTTTTTTTCTTCTGGGGAATCTGCAGGTCCATCTGGAACATGAGTGGCTATGATTTGCTTCAGGAAACACCAGGTACTGGGCAATAGGATTAATGTTGATCATTCTGTTTGTTTTGGGAAGGAAAATGTGGTTTTCAAACTTTCTCGAAGTTTCCAAGTAAATCAAGGAAATGTGACTTCACTGAAGCTAAGTGGGGTACTAATAAAATCTTCCTAGGTCTGAACTATGAAAATAAAACCCTTTATGGGTTAATATCTACATTTTACTACTAAGCAACACTTACACGTAGCTTCAAAAATGCACGTAGGTATTTGAGGGAAAAGCAAGAAGCACTTTCTAAGAGGGGATCTGGACAGTTTCATCCAAAGAGTTGAGGGTTGTCCCCAATCCCCCTCCTCTAAAGAAAGGATAATGGGTTTGAAATACATTCATAGCTTTAATTTCTTTGAAGAGGAGTAAAGTATAGCACAACTTTTGTAAGGATAAGCATTATGGGTTTTTTTCAACTTGATTAGCAGGAAGTTTTGCAGTGCTAGTTTATTGTCTGCTAATTTCTGAGCAAACATTCTCTGAGAAGCCAATATATCACAATAATCTCTTGCTTGACCTTCAGATTCTTCCAAACACTGAAGGTTCCTGGAAATGTGGAGAAGCAACTCTTCATTTTTAACTCTATCCTGCAGAACCTCTCTGCCCCATTCATTCCCAAAATAGTTCAGAGTCTTAAAGGTAATAATCTAAGGCAGTGTTTCTCAAGCTTGAGCACTTTAAGATGGGTGGATTTCAACTCCCAGAATTCCCTATCCAGCCATGCTAGCTGAGGTATTCTGGGAGTTGAAATCCACCCATCTTAAAGTGTGCAAGGTTGAGAAACACTGATTTAAGATATAAATTTAATGAAAGGTCTAAATACTAAGTGCTTTTTTTTAAAGTAAAAAAAGCTGTTGACAAGAATCAGATTCTTATCTGATTACAATCATATGTCTTCTTAGAGTGCATTCCTATGGTAGCTGGTTTGGACCTGTGCACTGTAGAGCAAATACATCTCAGTATACAACAGATGTCTATAATTTTGGGATGTGGTATTAAAGTCTATTACTCTCAACCCTCCCACACTGATATTTGATTCCACATCACTTACTGATTCTTGCTATTGAGATGTTTTGCTATATTGCACAATTTCAAATGGAAGAAATGAACCATAATGAATAGGGCATAGCTCTGTTCTGAGACTCCTTATGAAGGAAATGATACTGCACAATAATATATCCAGGAATCAATATCTTTTGATACAAAATGTGAAGATTGGATTCATTGTTAGATATTTTTATTTTTAAATTTTTATTTATTTGTTTTTTTTATCCCACCTTTTTTACTCTATAAGTAAATCAAGACAACAAACATGCATAATATACTCCTTCCTTTTCTTCTGTTTTCTCTACAACAACCCTGTGAGGTGGATTGGGTTCAGAAAGAATGACTGGCTCAAAGTTACCTCATAGGCTTTCATTTTAAGGCAGAACTAGAACTCACAGTCCCCTGGTTTCTAGGCTAGCACCTTAACCACTACACCAAATAAGTCCATTTTGACATTCTGAATAATCACAGGATATAATACCAATAAAAGAGAATATTTGTAGCTCAGGGTTGAAATGAGGGGTCTTTGGTGCTCTCTGAGCTTGGTTGTTTTCTTACAGACATTTCCTTACCCAAACTAGGTAACATCATCAGCAATGATGATGTCACCTAGTTGGGGTAATGGAATATCATATTACATTACCCTATGTAACATCATCAGTGTTGATATAACCTAATTTGTTTAATGAAATGTCTAAGAAAATAATCAAGCTCAGAGAGCACCCAGGACCCCATAGAATATAGTTCTGCATGGACTATGATATTTCAAATAACATATGAGAGATTGCTTAATTCTGGAATGTGTTTCCCTGGAGTGTTAAAGTATGTGGAAGAACTGACATACAAAAGGATATCTAAATATGTCAGAGAAAAATATTCAAGACTAAACTTCTACCTGGTACTGTATGCTAATATCTGATATAGAAGAAGGCTTCTTTCCCACCTGGGAACTGAAGAGATATAAAACTCTGTCTGCTAGTTCAAGTGATAATAAACCCAGTTTAGTTATATTGCATGATTAATCTATATAAAAATATTCTTGAGATTGAAAATCTCTAGTTCAATATTCCCCTGATTAATGTCCTTCTAATGTGTTGGACTAGAACTTCCATTGCTCACAACTGGTGGGTTATGAGGGATTATGAAAACTATTGTCTGATATATCTGGAAATATCAGATAGTCAACTATATATATATATTTTTCATTTTCTCATAATATTTTGGGATTTCAGGGTACAATCCCATCCAAATGGCGTATTCTTCATTCAGTTGTAGTTTAGATCTTAAATGTAAAACAAAAATGTAACAATGTAGCAGGAAAGGGTGGGCATTAAGAACCATATATCATCCATCGGATCAATTATATACAAATTCCACTGAGTGTATATAATGTTTGCACAAATACAGGTAGTCCTTAATTTATGACCACAATTGGGGCCAGAAGCAAAGGGGTTGTTAAGTAAGTCACACCTGATTTTATGACATTTTTTGTCACGGGTTGTTAAGCAAATCACTGTAGCTGTTTAAGTGAATTACATGTTTGTTAAATGAATCCAGCTTTCCCCATTGACTTTGCTTGTTGGAAGTCAGATGGGAAGATCACAAATGGTGATCACATGACCCATGCAATATCGTAAATACATGCCAGTTGAAAGCCCTCAAATTTTAATCATGTAACCAGTGTGAGGACCAATTGTAAGTCGCTTTTTTCACTGCTGTTGTAACTTCGACTGATTGCTAAATAAATGGTTGTAAGTTGAGGACTACCTGTATTTGCTTGAAAAAGGCATCTTCTATTGTATATGTTTCCACCCTCATGTTTAGTCCATGCACGATGTACAATTGACTGCAGTCCATGAAAAATATTGTTTTCTGAAAATCTGTGAACCTGGCAAAAACGAAATCCTAGGTGGCACAATATCATAGTTAGTACATGAAATGTTTTCAGGTATGATTTACATAATTATTACAATTCCAATGATTATGTGAAGAAATTCTTGCTCTGATCTAATATCTGCTGACCCTTAATGGAGATACCAAAGGTATTATTTTACTTTAGCAAGTGCAGTTAACTGAAATTTTCCCCTATGAAAATCTGTAGTATCTGTAATCACTTTGTTTTGTGCACGCAGGAAAAAGAATTATCAGGGAAGATTTAAATGAATTGTTGGATCATTCTTTTTGCTTCCCTTTTTTCTAAAATTTTCATTAACAGTTCTCTTTAAATGCAGGTTCATGCCTTACCAGCTATTTCTCCACCTTAATTAACTTACCCAATATTATTCACCCTCAGCATATTTCCATGAAATCAGCTTTGGGGACACCAGTTCTGAAAGTTAATCATTGTATTGTTTATCAGTTGATGATTGATTTATAAAGGTTCGTGGCTTCAGCATGCCACCACCCATGGTACAGTTTGTTGAAATTCTCAGTTAACTTAAATGGTGCATTTTATGGCTATAGCATAATTTAATTATTTTATGGCAGAACAGGGTATTAGCTTAAGACGCTTGCTAGGAAAATCAAACAGCAGGAAAAAGCAATATTATTTTGTTTAGGTGGTATTTCATTAAAGTAGATCTAGATATTTTAAATGACCTGGGTTTATTGCAAGTTGTTTCGATAGCTGTTCCTTATCTGAGTGAAAGTGAAAAGATCTTAATCTAAGCAGTTGATTCTAAACCTTAAACTATATACTTAAAATAAATAAAATTAAAAATTAATAAAATATGGTTGTATTAGGGGGCAGTATATAAATCCATTATGTCTTCTTATTTATTTATATTATGGTTTAAGCACACAAACACCAGCTTACTTTGGAATAGGAACAGCACTTTGAGTAAATCCTAAACAGTACTTTCCTATAGCAGTAAGTAATGTGTCTGTCTCAGTTCCTGTCAGATTTGAAAGGGAAATAAACTATTCTCCAAAATTAGACAATTTTGTGGCCATCTAAATACTGTTGATATAAACTTGCTATAGTCCCAGCTACCATGCTCAGCAGTTTAGAAATTTGGAAACTGCAGTTATAAACATCAAGAAAAATATAGGTTCTCTGTATCTGACATTATATATAGCTTTGTTGTTACAGAACTATCTGTGTGATATTTTTCTCCTGAGGCTCCTTGATTTCCTTCAGTGCCCTTTCAATTTTCTAGCATAACCCAATCATATCTATTCATTTTGGAAAACCCCAAACTCCTTTTTCCTTCACCCCAATTCTTCCTTTGCGTTCATTTACCCGCACTTCATTTCGGGATTCTCTTTGGCATGGATAAAAAGTAATATCTGAATTTAAGCACTCAGTCCTTCTTATCTAATCTTATTGACCAAACTGCCTGTTATATATTTCAAAATTCGGGGGGGGGGGGGCTTTTAGCTTGAACATTTGTTAAATTATTAATTATTGTTAAAACATCAATAGTTAAAAAAAAAAAAATAAAGGTCTCCCTCTGGACAGTATTTCTTTTTATCCTAAAGTTGCAAGTTGTACTGAAAGCCCTGATAGTTAAAGAGGCCTAAAATTGGGTTCACTTTGAAATGTTTTTGTAGCTACTTAAAGAAAAAGTTCTAAAGTAAGCTGCAATATCAATTGCTCTCTTGCTCCTTCATGACCTTAGTTCTTCATGTGGTTGTACTTCCCCAAATGGAACTGCCACATAATGCAAGGCCCTCCTAGACTTTTACATCTTGCTGAATGAACAACTGGCAATTGTAGCCAAGGAAATTTTTCCATAAATACATCTCATGCGCCATTTATGTCCTTTCCTGGATCAATTGTGACTTTTCATGGCCATATATACTTCAGATAGTTTTTGTTTGTATTACTATATCATGAAGACTACTTGGAAAGTTCAGATGGTCCAGAATTCAGTGGTCCAAGTAATTATGAGTACATCTCAATTTGCCCAGAAGCTGAACTGATTTTCAGGAACAATTCAAGAAATTGTTGGTTATCATCTATAAAATTCATATTCAGACACTGGATAGCTACATGATTCCTTTTCTACAACTGATTTTTTTTTGTCCTAGAAGATCTGGCAGAGTTGGCCAGCCACAAGTCCAGTGACAAAATAATACCATCATGTGGGACTATGGAAGCATATGTGTTCTGTTGCTATCTCATCCTTTGGAACGGCGTTCATTTTCCATTCCATCTCCGAATATCCCTGACACAATCCATGCTGCCTTTTAGGGAGGCTTTAATTTGTGGAGTGTAATTTGCAAAGCTGTCTCAGAGATGTATTTTGATTCTTTTTTTATATCTCCCAGTGGAAATTAATGATCCAATAATTCCCTTGGGATTTTTGTGAGTATTACGGGTTTCTGTTTGGCTTGTGTTTTTAATATTTGTATTTATGAATCAAAAGCCAGTGCTTTCACCATAAAAGCTATCCAAGTGGCTTAATTAATAATGAAAACCAAACATTCCACCCCTTCAGAGATAGATTGCAAAAGAGGAAGATACAACACAAAAGGAAAGAAGCCTCTGGCAGCAGGTTCATGATTCCCATTATAATCATGTGAGAAAAATCCATAGCATTAATGGCTTTCTTGTTCTTCCTCACAGAGCAGTTGGTCACTATAATTTCTGCAGGGAAGGAGAAGAGTCCTTGGTCCATTTCATTTTCTCCCAATATCACATATCTTGGAATAAACAGGAACCTTCTTGAAACAACTGGTCTAGACACCCAAGGCTAGATCAATAGATAGTACTCAGGAAATCAGGAACAAACAACTACGTGAAACCCCAGTGACCAGTCATATGACAAAAAGGGGGTTGGGGGAAGAAAATTTGCTAAACCTATGAAATCTGTGCTCCTTTTTCTAAACTCCTATCTTCACTCAAAGCTATTTTACTGGGCCTTATATTCTTGTACCTGAATGAGCATAAGCATTTTTTTTTAAGTAATTTGGCTGAAGAATTTTTCTCATTTGTTTTTAAAGTACAGGCCTTAATGTTGTTTTTACATCTTTTTTAAAACTTTGAAAAAAATAATTTAGGACTTTCATGTAAGTGGAAGGAAAGCACCTGCATACTAGCCTGAAAAAAAGATGCCCCAGTTTTAATTAATCCACTCATTAAAGTTAATAGCAAAAATATGTTACCCCTATATAAAGTTGGAAACATTTCTTACAAATCATTTTCAAAAAGTGACTAGTTCCATTCCTAATTTTTTTTCAATAAAATCCAAATACTAAAATGAATATAAATAAGCAATGAAAACAAATCAATGAAATTTTGGTAAAGGTGGATTCATTATAACAACGAATAACTAGAAATGTCTTCACTTCTCCCCTAGATTTTGTCTGCACCTCCCCAAGGTTATATTTTTCATTTTTGGAAGCCCTCTATTAGACAATATAGTATCTGGTTTTTGCAATTTGGTGGTTAAAAGAAGCTTCAAGAGAATTCTTTGGTTGGCAATCACCACACCTCATTCAAGGACTTTTACAGTTGTATTTTGCATACTTCAAAATATTTTGGAAGAAGATCTTCTGACCTCACCCAAGTACATAGTCTCTCTATTATTCATTAAAGCAACTGCATCTCTTTTTCCAGCTTCCAGAGAACCTTCAAAAAGATGCTACTGCTTTAATAATTGCATAGAAGCCATATATAAGACATGGCTGCTTTAATTAGTGCCAGAGTGAAATCCATGTGAAATCCAGCACATTTCTTTTTAACATTTTTTTAAAGAATCCACAGATGTATTTTATAGCAATCCAGGTATTGTTCACTCATGTTTCCTGCATATCTTTCATTTCCAAGGAAAATTCATTACAAAGGATAAGACTAAATCACTGCAAAACACTTTTGGATTGATAGTGCAAGCAACTTTTCAACTGAGACTGATGAAGAGATCCTAAGAGACTGACTTAAGAATTAAGAAGTCCAACTCACAAAAGCAATTCTAGATGGCTTACAATTCAGTGGAAGCATTAAAAAGAAAAAAAGAAAGAAAGGCATGAAATGCAAAACACAACAAAAGAAGACAATAATGCAATAATAAAATAAAAAGAATAACAAAAAACCCAAAATAAGAGGATAATAGAATTAAAGACCATCATTTGTATAGAACATTCAGAAATCATTCTAGTTAAATTCATCTATCATACATTTGCCAGTTCAGAGACACACCTCTTTTCCTGCATCAAAGACTGCCTTTGGCTTCTGAGTGGTGTGCCAATAATTGTGCTTCCAAAAACTGTGGGCAAATTCAAGGAAAAAGAAAAGTTCTTTTATTTCATTTTCATTTAATTAAAGCCTTGAAATAGATAGATAAAAATAGATAAAATTCAGTTATGTATTGAAAAGTTTTCCCATGTGATGCATGGAAAAATAATTGCCAATGTTTCATGGTTGCTGAAGACTTCAGAAGTGCTAATTCAAGATGGTCTTCAATCCTTAGCAACTTGTTACCTTTCAGATATAATAGACTGCCTCTTTTCTAATCAACCAGCATCTTGCTGTCTGGAAATGATAAAAGTTGCAATCCGACACATCTGGAGAATAATAGCTTGGAGAAAAACCAACAAATTACATATTATTCCCCCTTTCTGGAGAAGTGAGAAATTCAGAGCAAGTGCTAAAACATTTATTTTCTTTTGAATGAAAGGAAATATTGGAGACCTGATATATCTTCGTAATAAGCAAAGTTTTTCTTTAAAGTCTGCAAGCAGAACTTTCTGATAACAAAATGGTAAATAGCAAATAACATAAAGGATTAATTTTGAATCAGAGAGCAATGGCTACTCATTTGTCAAACTATTTCATCCTAGTTCGCTTCTGGTAAAAATGTTATGCTCTCTACCCTAAATCAGTTTTAATCTTTAACTGTTTCTCAAAGTATCCAGAAAAAGCTTTGACTATCAGGAGTTGTCTTTCCTAAACTGACCCAATTTTATAATTGATTTCCACTTGCTTTGCAAAAAATCTTCAAGTTAAGCTTTTCATAGATCTAAGTAACTAAAATTTGTTAATATCTATGGAATGGATTTTTATTTTTATTGCTATGACTTTACTACACAGAAACATATTCATTTCAAACCCTGAAGGATGTCACATTTCCAAGGTTGGAATGAAATTTCAATATAGTAAATGGTAAATCATAATTTTGGCTGAAATTGTTTAGCTATTGTATTTTAGTGCCTCCAAACAGTAATAAGCTAAGGTGAAGCAGTTTTGGCTCTTTTTTCTTTAGTCTGTATGGATTTTCCTTGATAAATAAAGGCAAGATATGATAGAGAAAACACAGGAAAGTCACAAATGGCGAATGCTATGGCTTAGTCAGTTCTGTAAAGAAAGTAGGATAGTTTTTTTTTAAAAAAAATAACTCTAGAAGCCATGGCTCTCCTAAAAGACAGGAGTCCTTATATATTAATCATTATGCAATTCCCCAGAGTAATCATCAATTGTGCTATTAGTAATTCACAGCATATGATGATCAAACTTGGGAATGGGAGGGGATGGTTGATAAAAGAAAAAGTTAACTAGTTGTATTTTTGTATCATTCTTTTACACACATCTTTCTATCTATTACAAATGGCTGTGTGAATTATTAAAACTTTTGATCTTCTGCTAATTTATATGCAAGTGAAGTATTGGCTGACTGAGAACATCCCACAAGTTGTAACCACCTTTTAATGTTCCCTTAGCACAAAAATCCTGTTGTGATTTAGATTAAGGGAGCCTAATTTCCCTCCAACCGGGGTACTCTCCAGATGTATATATTTGGGGGATCAGAATTATCTTACTCCTCCTGGTACTCAATAGTAAGAGATGATCCGGACAATTGGAGGACACCCAGATAGGAAAAGCTGCCATCAGGAGATGCTAGTTGGCAAGTTGTACTATTATCAAAAAGGAATGTGAAGTCTGTGCAGTCTTGGTAGCTTTGCAGTTTTGTCTTAAAGAGCTGCATAGTACAAATGCCATTTGTGGAGCTGAGTGAAGCAGTTTTGATTTGTTGTAATTTAAAGAGAAAGGAAAGGTTTTGTTATTGGCTTCCTATTTACTTTGCAGTTTTATTAAAGCCATGGGAATCCCATGAGCTTTTTTCCCTATAGGTATCTTTCTTGAGTCCTTTTTCACTAAAGGTCATCTTCCTTAAATCTTTTGAGAGGCCTAAAAAGTATATTAGGGAAACTTAAGTTAAAAAAAACCCCCTGACCGTAGATGTTGCTTTGTAAGAAATTCCTAGCTTTTAGGTTTAGTAATTTTTTTTAAAAAAAAAAAGTTAATCCCAAGTACATGAAACTTCCTGTGGAAATGTGGTTCTAGTGATGCTTTGCAGGATTTCCACACAATTGCTCTAGCAATACTGTCCCTTGGAAGTCAACTGCAAATATTATTAAACGACCTCGCAACAACCCCTAGTTGTCATTCAAAGAGCCAGAAAGTAGCTATTTGCAAGCTGTGCATGCCTGGAACTCCAGATGCCTGCCTAACCCCTTTATGAGTAGCAGTGTGGATTGTCCCTCTGACATCTACTCCGGCTTCTCTCCCCCCACCAAGTTGGCTGGTAACCCATAAATGTTCTGGATCCTTCTGATTCAGCAGAATTCCACAGGGGTGCTTATTAACACATGGGGGAAGGAAGAGAATGGCTCTGTAATTGAATTTAGGCAAAAGGCAAATGGGATTTGATGGTGTGGAAAGACAATCCCTGTTTACTAAAGTCTGACAAAATACAGGCTGGGGAGGGAGGGGGTATTGTCTCCTTTTGGAAATAACCAAAAAGCAAATATATCCTCAGGTCATGGAAAAGGGGCAGGGACAAAATATTGACTTTACAGGGGGAGGGAAAAATTATCCTTTAAAACGCATACACTCAGTTTAAACGTAGATGGCTAGATTCAGTGCAAGATCTTAAAGAGCAAGCTGGTTGAAAAGTTTGCTTGACAGCTTTTGGTGTCATTTCTTGCTGTGGTGAGCAAGTCATGCAGTAAACTATTTTCTGTTAATTTTTTCATCTGAGATAACCTGGCCAAGAAATGATTAGCACAAAAGTAAGTTTGCCCTAATCTGGAGAGAATAGGAAGGGATGAAGAGTGAGAAAGCTGTACTGAAGTTATCTGTTAACTACATCAAATGCCTCCAATTGGAAGAGTTCGTTCTTCCTATCTCTTTGGCTTTCAGTACCCTGCCCCCTTCACATTGTCTTCTCTTTTTTAATCTTAAGGTATGGCCCAAAATGACTACTTCAAGCACAATAGACGTTTTCATCTTTTTTCCTTTGAAATAAAGCTGTGAAAGCAGGCGTCGGGGATCTTCCTACCTGCTTTGTTACTGGCAATCAGAAGGAATCCTCTTCTCCGATGCTTGACTTTGAAGTCACACAAGTTAGCCAGAATCCATTCTTTCAAAGTGCACTGCAGTTCAGGCCGAGGCAAGCTGATTTGCAATCTACCCAGCAGTTCCAAACACTGAATGTCAGAGCCTGAGGAAAAGCATAACTAGGTTGTCACTTGGAATGGAGTTTGGTCAGTGGTCGGAGATCTATATTCTCAGATAGGTAGGACTTTGTCCACAAACTGGAATTTGAAATTTCAACGGGGGGGAAAAAGCAGAAGGGATGGTTTGAGAGATGACTGTGCTGGCGTGGATTCCCCTAGGACTTTAGTTCTCAATCTTGTAACTCAGGACTGTGCTCCAACGGGCTTACCTATCGCGTGGCCTGGGGAATGGAACAGTAATAGCTGCTACAGTGTTCTGTCCACTGAGAATTACGACAGGACGTGCATTCACCTCTATGAAAAGAAGAAATCCAAATGATTTTAAAGCAAGGGAGGCCTCACGGTAAGCCATACTTTTAGGCATAGAAGGTGGCTGCCAGCAGCAGGGCTGATGTTGGAAAATAGAGTTGGATATGCATAAATACCTGAACCTCTAAGTTATTTTGTTGCTTTCAGATGCAGTGGGGGATTGTCTGGACATGCCTTACAATTAAAACAGGTTGAGCCAGCTGCTTCAGTTAGCAAACCTGCATGGATGGCAACTATTTCATTATGCCTAAGCATGCAGCTTTTGAAGACCAGCTTTTGCTTGTCCCGGCCCTGTATGTGCAACATGAAGGGTTCCTCAGAGTGATGCATGGTGAAACTGTAAGACCATCTACTGCCCTAGGCTGCTTCTACATCTACCTCTCTCTATGTTGCTTTGAGGCTCCCCAGCAGGGAGTTTGTGGGGAATTGGAGAGATCATGGCAGGTCACTTTGGTGCCAGGGCTAGCAAAGGAAGTAGGAAAATCCCAAGGGCCAGAGGTAGAATGGGGCAGGAGTTCCTATCAGAAGAAAGATATCTGCCGTATAGTTCTAGAGTAAACATGGAAAATCAGTCTTTGCAGCTTTTCTTCTGAAGTAGGAGGTGATCCAATGGTTAATCATCCCAGCTTCCCAGAACCCATGCAAGTTCCACAGAATTGGGGAGAAAGGAACATGTATTATTCTCCCCTCCAGGCAGCCTTGGCATTTACAAGAGGCCTTAAAAAAATTTCTTCTCTGAGCACTCCTGAAATGTGGAGTTTAGTCTTTTAAAGACGTTTTTATCTTGTATTCTGTATCAGAGGATATAACAGGAATATTTATTTTAAAAAGTAGCAAATATAAAGATAGACAAGTTCCAAGCTCATTTATATATTTATTTATCAAATTTAGCAACTACACAGCTCTCTCACAAAGGAACATTGGGCAATGTATAAATAAAATATCGAAACATGAAAACTGTATATAAAATTTAAAAAGAGGCAAAGATGGTTAAAATTCAACATTAAAAGTTAAATAATTAAAAAAAAAGACAAAGGGAGGGCCTAACCAGCCCCAGCAAAACAGCAGAGCCATGTCTTCAAACTTTTCCAAAAGGTGAGGAGAGTGGGGGCCTGCCCTATTTCTTGGGGGAAATGTTCCAAAGGGTGGGGGCAATGGTAGGCTTATACTCTTATTGGAAACAGCTCTGTAATTAAATCAGCATTTGTATTTTAGATAGTTTTACATTAGGCTTTGAAGACCATACACAGTTTTCCAATTTTACAGGCACACATTTCCTTCATTTAAAACAGAATAATCCACTGCAATAACTGAACACTGTTGTCTTCCATAATACTGAAGTAGGGAACTGGCTCTTGCCAAAAGATTATCTGAAGACAACTAATCTTTAAGATTTTAATTTCAGCCACCAGCAGTACATCTGAGTCATCTTCACTAGAGGTGAAAGGCTTTATGATTCATTGTCAGTTTCCAAGCATTTAATCCTTCGGTTCCCCTTAAGAAACTCCCCCACCATATTAGCCTTGTACATACACCTTTTGATTGCTATTTCTAGTAACCTTAATCCTTTCAGACCTTGTATGAGAGGAAACTTTTTTTTTTGGTCTTACCTAGTTAGGAGCTTGTTTGACTTAAGGCATGTTTTGCTAAACTGAGCAAAACAGGCTGGGTTTATGATATTATACTAGACACTATAGTAAATCCTGTGCATGTTTAACTTATGTCTGTACACATTTATCTAATCATAGGGATCATCCTATCCAAATTTGGATTGGCATGAAAAATCTCTCAGTGGGGCTGTTGTTGAGACTCTACCTTTCTGACCCTCTTATATGAATTATTGGCTCAAAAGCTTCTAGCTGAAGAGGAAATATTAGGATATGTTATTTCAAGCAGTAACCATGACATGTTTAATGGCCACAGTCCAGAAGCCTGTTCCATTTCCTCAGAGAAGCTCAAGTCTGAGATGAGGAAGCTAGTGGTCTTCCTCTCAATTCAACAGTGGACTCTCTGGAACAATTAGATTGACAGCCATTAATATGTCACCCAATATGAGTGTCTGAAGAACAACAGTATGTGAAAGCTATTGACTTCATGCACATATCCTGTTTATGGGCTTCTAGAGGAATGTAGCTCCTGAGAGGAAAAGGGATATTGTTGATTGGGAATCTTATGGATTCAGGCCAAAGATTTATAGCAAGAGTAGAGAACTTTTGTCTAGCCAGATATTGCTGACTTGTAACTTCTAGTTATCTCACCATGCTGGTTTTATGGCTTGGTGAGAATTAAAATTCAGCAACTAGAAATTTTTCATTGTAAATCTAATCTGGGTTATGGTGTGCAATGCATGGTTTGTTGCACGCTCACTCAGATATTCACATTGGATTTGGCATTTTGTCTACCTATCAAGTCCTCTCCAAAGACCAGGGATAGGCAGATGTGGATGTTTGATGGTATTACAGTTATTGTTGCAGAATGTAAGCTGTTCTGAGTAAAGCTGCCTTTTGCAATTGACTAGTGTGCAATGCATTGCTACCATTATTTACATTTCTGTCATGCTGTTCTAGTAGATGAACAAAGTGGCTTCCATAAGGATATCTCTGCACTTTATTCCCACAACCCCATGAATTAGAGTTGGGCTGAGAGAGAATGACTGGCCCAAAGTTACACAGTGAGTTCCATGATTAAGGTCGACTTGAACCTCATATTGTATGGTTCTAATCCAACATCTTAAACACCAGTCTAGCCCAGGGCTTGGCAGTGGATAAGTTCATTACATTTAAATTAAGAGAGTGTAATTTAGTCCAGTCACCAAGTGAGTTTTCATGGCTGAGAGAAGATTTGAACCTGTCTCCCTTGAGTAGTCATCATCTAACATCTTATCTATTGTGTCATAATATCTCTATGTTTGTATGTTGTGGGTGCAGAAAGAGTTCCTGAGGCTACAAGCTGGGATGCAGAAGACAGATGCATGTTGCTTATAAAAACAGAGGAAATCAAATCTGGTAGATTGTTATATAGGGATTATGAAATAGACTAACCACTGACTAAATGTATTGATATTAAGTTTATTTATGTTCTTTCCATTGGAAATTTTGTTACAGAGAATTCTTACCAGGGCATGCTTGCAAAGCATCTGGGAGACATTATAAAATAAGAGCAGATCCAAGAGAAAATCACCCACATGTTCCAGTGTTGCAAAGAAAACGAAAAAGTACATATTTGTTTTATCTCAAATACTAGGCAGAAAAATACTGGCCCAGCAGCATCTGTGGAGGGGCAATAGGGCCAGTCTAAGTCAATGTTTCTCAACCTTAGCAATTTTAAGATGTGTGGACTTCAACTCCCAGAATTCCATTAAGTAAGATGTAAGTCCATTACATCTTAAACTTGCTGAGATTGAGGAACACAGGTCTAAGGAAAGTGGTGCCACAGTACAACCTAGAATCTTTTTCTAAATATGTTGTGATATCACAGACATGCTCCAAAGAGGTGGAGTTTGTACCACAACAGTGTTTTCATACTTCTGATAGAAGCAGGGAAACAATAGGATCCTGTGTATGCTTCAGCATTTGACCACTAATGTGAAGACAGTCAGCTCCAGACTATGAGCAGGAGTGGTGCAAAGTAGATGACCATAGGGACTTCTACCTGCTTTGGTGACCAGGAGGTGACTTTCACCCCATCTGTAAGTGCTGGGTGTTAGAAGTAGAAGTGGTTTTCTCAGTATTGTACTTGTATTTGTTAGACTTATATCTAGTGGTGGAATTCAGCCAGTTCACACCAGTTTGGCAGAACCGGTATCTAATTTTTTGTTGCCCAGGCCCAGAATGGACCTCCGGAAGCGGCATCCACACAGAGAACCGGTTGTTCACATATTTGAATCCCACCACTGCTTATATCCCAGGTTTTGATCAGGAGTTCAAGGTGACAGATGTTGGTCTCACATCTCCCATTTTTCCTCGCAAAAACTGCATTAGAAAAGCATCAGTAACACAGATGTGAATTAACACATTAGTGCAGTGCAAGATACCTTCTTTCTCCAATGCCAGTTTTTAGCACTTTGAAAATGACTATGTATTTCTTTGCTTTCTTCTGCATTTGCCGAAGCAGCTGACTCTTGATTTCATGGCCACTTCTTACACTTCTAAGTACTACTGTCTCTTCCTTCAACGTTCCTTCTTACCTTTATTATATTCTTCTTTAATGTTACATAGAGTAGGTTGCTGCTGTCTTTCATTAGTCCTTTTTGCTTCTGAATTAGCCATTGAAGGGCCAGAAAGTACCCACTGGGATTTATATTAGACATTAAATCATGGGCTGTTCCTGAAGAACAGTTCAAATTGCCTGCAGAAATTTTAATTTACTATCTGCAGTTTAAATCATAGGGGTTGCAAAAGATAAGGTGTTTTCATTATGAAAAGAACAGGCCATAATCATTAATTATTATTGGTTCTTTGGTGCAATTCAGCTGATATTCAATATGATAACATTGATTTACTGTTATTAATCTGGTTATACACAATAGAATTTATAGTATATCATAAAACCCCTCCTCAGCTACAGTAACCAATTCATTACATAAATGCGGGTCTAAGATCTGTAGCTGTAGAAATACTCAGAATTGTAGCAAATGCAGAGTTTGAATTCATACAGCAGAGCCCCGTGACTCTTTTCAAGACTGGAACACAGGAGACTGTGAGTTCTAGTCTCGCTTTAGGCATGAAGTCAGCTGGGAAATATCGGGCCAGTCCCTTACTCTCAACTGTAGGAAGGAGGCAATGACAAACTACTTCTGAAAATCTTGCCAAAAAAAGCCTTCAGGGACTCATCCATGCAGTTCCAGGAGTCAAGATTGACTCAAATGCAACAACAACAAAAACTGATTAGCAGAGAACTCATCATTTGTATCCCACTTCTCATTTAGGAAGCTTCCATGCACGGGCTTATCGTATTTTGTTTTGCAGCAAACGTAAGATAGAGAGAACAAACTTATTAAATATGCATTTCCTTACATCTCATAAAATATATATTAATATGTTCATTACCAGATACTAAAATATTGGAGATTTGCTACATTCCAGGAAAGTTGTATGTAAGTAAAATGTACTTTGCCAGACAAATAATTATAGTTGTAGACATACTAAAATGCTATCAATAATTACAATAGTTAGTACTTTGTGAAAAAGTATGATTTTGACTTTTATGTGATTCAGAGGAATTCTTGGAATTTAAAAAAAAATCCAAATGGGCATTACACGCGAAGAGAAAAAGGCCAATTAGTAGCCAATAGGTGAAAATTGACAAACATGTTTAAAAGAAAATAGGTTGTAAAGAACAAAGCAAAGCTTTTAACAGCCAGAAGGTCTAGTTAAATTAATTGGAAGAACCTTAACTAGATTGTCTAGATATATTTCCTTGGACAATCAATTTCTTGGGCCATAAACTAGTCAAAGCCAGTTCTAAAAGAGTGCAGATATACTGTATATGAATAAAGTTAAATTGAGTGATTGAGTATTCTCTCCCTTTCAGGTTTTTATTACCTGCTGTCAGTTTTTTATGTAGGACTGTGGCCCTATAATTCTATTATTTAAGGCACATGGAATTAAGACATTTACAATACTGTCAGCTGGAGAATCTGCTACTATTCTGTAGAACTAATAGAGCATCGGCATATCGTTGCTATGTCCAGCTCCTTAAGGAGAAATAGAAGGGCAACATATGATGTTTATCAAAGACCTATGGGAACAGGATGTGCCTGTATCAGGCTAAAATGACAGTAAGTCCTATTTTGATCCCATTCATTTATTAGTTATCTAATTTCCTCTGCAATACAATAACTTGGGAACTTTACCAATTTTTCTATGTCTTGTTGTTTTTTGTTGGCTGCTACAGGCTTAAACAGGAAAGCATAACTCAACAGCAGAAGAATAGAATAGAATAGAATAGAATAGAATAGAATAGAATAGAATAGAATAGAATAGAATAGAAGCTGGAAGGGACCTTGGAGGTCTTCTAGTCCAGCCCCCTGCTCGAGCAGGAGAACCTATACAATTTCAAACAAGTGACTGTCTAGCCTCTTCTTAAAAACCTCCAGTGATAGAGCACCCACAATTTCTGAAGGCAAGTTCCACTGGTTAATTCTCCTCACTGTTAGGAAGTTTCTCCTTAATTCCAGGTTGCTTCTCTTTTTGGTCAGTTTCCGACCGTTGTTTCTTGTCTTGCCCTCTGGTGCTTTGGAGAATAGTTTGACACCCTAAAGACAACTTAAGATTGCTTCTCTCTCATGGGCTCAGGGGAAAGTGAAAGCGATATCATAGGAACATAGCAGAAAAAAACATGTTGCCAAGGCTTATTGTACCAAGCGAAAGTAGGGAAATACTCTGCATTGAGCAGTAGAAACATAATCAATATTCTTTTGTTGGCTTGGGTGTAGATCAGTGGTTCTCAACCTTTTTAATGCTGCAACCCCCAACCGGTCGTAAGTCGAGGACTAAACCGGTTGTAAGTCGAGGACTAAACCGGTCGTAAGTCGAGGACTAAACCGGTTGTAAGTCAAGGACTACCCAACCGGTCGTAACTCGAGGACTTTCCCTGCCCGGGAGCACCACGCATGCGTGGTTCCGCCCCCTGCGCCGGCCGAGGCGTAGCTGGCAAGCGGCAGAGACAGAGCAGGCCAACCACCAGCTGGCCCAGCTCAAGGGAGGTAAGGCACCTGCCGGAAAAGGGGGGGAAATGGCGGACAGCCTTGCTTGGCGACCCCCGTGAAATGGTCGATCGACCCATAGGTTGAGAACCGCTGGTGTAGATGATTTTGCCCACAAAAACAAGTGGCAAGACTTGATTATAACCTCAAAAAGCACTGGTGCCTGGTAGTATCATTCAACTTTTATCAGTCTAGATTATCATATTATGTTTGGTGAATTAAAAATTCATGATAGGATCTCTTGCTGTCATTTTTACACTTTAAAAATAGTAGCAGGTTCAGGTACGTAGTGCTAGAAGTAGGGCATTTTATTTTGTCACCCGCACCATATCAGTGATTCAAATTGTTTCCTGAAAAACCTGCTACTAGTATCAGCTTAGGGGGTACAAACAGTGGTGGGATTCAGCCTGTTCGCACCGGTTCGGCAGAACCCGTAGCTAATTTTTTGTTGTCCAGGCCCAGAATGGACTTCCAAAAACGGCATCCACACAGAGAACCGGTTGTTCACATATTTTAATCCCAGCACTGGGTACAAAACTTTTTCTCAATAGAAGATTCTACTTTTTTCAGGGAATAAGTCAATTATTTCAAGTGGGACAATCCATATGACAAGTGGTGGATGGAGATTTTTTTTTTTATTGAAAGATGTGGGTCTTTTAATTATGGGAAGACTGTTTTAGGACTCACAGTACCTAATTTATGTTTGCCATCTGAAAATAGTGAAAAGATTAACATGGGGTACAAAATGATTAGAAAGTAATAATAATAATAATAATAATAATAATAATAATAATAATAATAATAATAATAATAATAATAATAATAATAATAATAATAAAGTTGGAAGGGATCTTGGAGGTCATCTAGTCCAACCCCCTGCTCAGGCAGGAAACCCTATACCATTTCAGACAAATGGCTGTCCAGTCTCTTCTTTAAAACTTCCAGTGTTGGAGCATTCATCACTTCTGGAGGCAGGTTGTTCCACTGGTTAATTGTTCTAACTGTCAGGAAGTTTCTCCTTAGTTCTAGGTTGCTTCTCTCTTTGGTTAGTTTCCATCCATTGCTTCTTGTCCTGCCTTCAGGCGCCTTGGAAAATAGCTTGACTCCCTCTTCTTTGTGGCAGCCCCTGAGATATTGGAATACTGCTATCATGTCCCCCCTCGTCCTTCTCTTCATTAAACTAGACATACCCAATTCCAGCAGCCTTTCCTTATATGCTTTGGCCTCCAGTCCCCTGATCATCTT
>NW_015386311.1:275636-315053 GCF_001527695.2 Protobothrops mucrosquamatus
ACAGATGCAGCACACTGCTGGCTCATATTGATGCCAACCCTTATATATGTCCTAATCATAAAAAAAGGAGGGAAGGGCAGAGAAAGACCAGACAGTTTCCTATATTATACTATCCAGGTTCAGAGGAGTTGGTCAGCTTGTTCAGGAAAATGATTAAGGAGAAACAATGGATGCCACTGCTCCAAGCTAGTCTAGATCTCTTTCAACTGTTCTTACTTCCTAAACAAGAATCTTTGGTTTTTCTGCATTAGATGTCACCTGGCCCAAATCCTGTGTACCTTTTGAGCTGAGAGGATCACCAGGAAGGTGGGGTCTAGGAATCCGTGGACACAGTCAGTGTTGCATTTTGCATTTACGTGCCTGGCACTGAAAGATCTATTGTAGGTAAATGCTGTGGAAGGAGTTGTTGATAATGAAGTCAGAGCCCGTAAAACATGATTTTATAGGGAAGTAAAATGAAAGTCCCACATTGTTCCTGTGTATGTCAGTGTGTAAATTACCATTCCGATGACCTTCATCCAACAGAGAAATGACAGGGCGTGGGAGAAGGGAAGAGAAGAGAGGAAGAGAAAGAGTAGTTGGAAGGACAGGACAACAGTTCCAGATGGAGGATGGAAATTGTATTCTGCCTTTCAGAAGTGATCCTTGCAGCTTCTGCTACCAATAAAGTAATCTTAATAATGACACCTTAGGTACCACACTGCACTGGGGAAAGCTGAGTGTAGATAGCAGGCCCTTTGCTATGCTTTTTCACCTGTCCTGGAGCAGAAATCAGCAACAAGCTGGTGACGAAGCCTGTCATAAACAATCGTCAACAGGGAATAGAGAGGGAGAAAAGCAAAGCAGAAAGAAATAAGAGGCTGAGCGCAGCAGTGTTCACTAGTGGGTGAGATGATTAACGATTAACCCCCCTTGCCTCCTGCCTCCACCCATTTGGGTAGTATAGGCCTTGAAGTGCAGCAGATTCTTTCAGAGAAATATCTGAAATAAAGGCCAACAGATAGGGGACGCCGGCAAAATCAGTTGGAGAGTTGAGGGGGCCAATAACCTCTGGCTGTGGAATCACTGCAATCTGGCCCGTGTTTGCAGATGATAATGCGCCTTTCCAAAGCCCTGATAGACATGGAGATGGCAGATTACAGTGCAGCTTTAGATCCTGCATATACGACATTGGAGTTTGAGAACATGCAAGTCTTGGCAATGGGCAGTGGTAAGTCCATTTCAGAATGTTGTTTTTCTCTATCAAAGCTGGTTGGGGTCGGGACAGGAAAGATTCAGAAGTCAATTTATTTTTTTACAGCAGCCAGATAATGCGGAGCAAACATGATTACAGTATGCTTAGTTCCATCCTCCACCTATGTAAAAGCCTGGCGGTGGAGGAGGTTTTGGTCCTCCAGGCACAAATATTTTCCCCAAAAGATTTTGTCTGGGTCTCTACTTGGTTTAATCAGCTGACATTTCACAGGACAGTTGCGGTATAGGAATCAAAGCCCTATTATTGTTTTTTCTTGCAATATACACAAAATTGGCTGGGGGAAACATAGGAAGAAGCCCCAGAAAGAAGCAGGGTTGGGAAGTATACAAGGAAAATAAATGAAATGGGTTGGTTGTTCCCGTAGGAGTAGGTTTTAAAAGAAGGAATGCAACACCTAACTTTTTATTGTTCAAAAAGTAGTTGGAGTTCAAGGGCCTATCAGGAAATGAAATTATTTTTTTGGTAGAGTTATACCAATGAAAAGTCTTCATATTGTCCGTGCAATAATAATCTGCAGTTAGAGTGAAGCATAATACTATGCGTTCGTATTTGTGAATAAGACTCCATAAATATAATTGATTCTAAATTATGTTTAGAATTATAATTGATATAATTCTAAATGTGTACACAATCCCACACATGGAATTGTGGTGAAATATGATTATGATTATTGCCTTTATTACTATTATCATTTCATGCAGTAGTGTAGCTGAATAATTTAGAAAATATTTTCTATTGTCTTCGTATGACACTTTCACACTTCATGTAGAATTTTACAAGAAGTTATCATTACTACTTCTATTATGATTAGTTACAAGCTCAGTCTGTTTTCTCATATTATGCATTTTTTTGCTTAAAAGCTGTGGTCTTTCCCTTGATCCTTTTCTTTATTTTAAAGAAGCCTCAATGAGTCTGATAGCTTCAGTGGCATTCATTGAAATTCAGAACTTTCTACCATGCTATGAAATAAAAAAAATGGGCTAGTTTATAATATTTTTTTTCTTGTTTTTAGAGAGATGTATTCTACGTTTTCTGGAAATCGTACCTGATTTCCTTACTGTCATACAACGTTTTAGGACATCTTAAATGGAAATACAGTTGTATGGCTGAACATAAATATGTAACTATGGAAGATGTTCTAGGGAGAACCACAAAGGCATTCCCAGCTTCCTCTCAAAACTACAATTCCCAGTCTTCTTTAGAGAGTATCTATTGAAGGTTTAGTGATCATTGTCTCAATCTTTTATTTGGAATATTACTGCCAATTTTTCACTCTTACATTTTTGAAATATCTAACTCTAAGTATTAACATTATAAGCTAATGTTTAAAATCTAATAATTAAGATAGGTGACTAAAATGAAAGTTATGTTTCTGAAAGGTTGTATGCACAACGTAGCTCTCCAAACTACTAAAAATTAATAATGAATGAGTATTCAGCATGTTCAATTTTTTCTCCCTTTACTCATGGTGAGATTTTTACAACTTTTTGTACAGTAGCTTGAATACAGTATCTAGGGTCACCACATCATTTGCATTGACATTTGGGTGTGGCTGTTACTGACACCTGCTGGAAAATGACTGAAGTGGGGAAGAGTCCTCTCTACATAAATATATCTTGCACCCTGCTTTTAATTTTGTAAAACTTTACCAAACTATTAAAGGATATTAACTGCACAATCCTATTACAATCTGAATATGTGTAACTGCTAAAAAGATAAATGCAATTATAGATGCATATAATTATAATGTATACATGCATCCACCCAATCAATCAGAATACAGCTGGAAGGGACTTTGGAGGTTTTCTAGTCCAACCCCTTGCTCAAGCAGGAGTCCCTACACCACTCCAGACAAGTGACTGTCCAGTCACTTCTTAAAAACCTCCAGTGATGATACACCTGCAACTTCTGAGGGAAAGCTGTTCCACTGGTTAATTGTCCTCACTGTTAGGAAGTTTCTCATTAGTTCCAGGTTGCTTCTCTCCTTGATTAGTTTCCATTCATTGTTTCTTGTCCTGCCTACAGGTGCTTTGGTAAATATGTTTGACCCCTTCTTTTTTGTGGCAGCCCCTCAAATACTGGAATACTGTAATCATGTCAACCCTAGTCCTTTTTTTCTTTAGACTAGCCAAACCCAAATCCTGCAACCGTGCTTCATATGTTTTAGTCTCCAGGCCTTTAATCATCTTTGTTTCCATTGAAACTAATCCATTGAAATGTAATTTTCAAGTCAAAGGAAACAATAATTCTTCTATTGTCTACATTGGTCAGACTCCCCTCTGTTCATTTGTGATTACTGTGTTTTAAGGAAGATTCATAGAAACTGCAAAAAGCAAAGTAAAAAAGCAGATAGAGATGATCAAATAAAATTCTTATGAGAATGGGCTTAGGAAAATGGGTATCTTTAATCTTGAAAATACAAAGGTATTGGGAAAAGGAGGTGTTGGGATACAATACAAGTAATCGTCGACTTACAACCACAATTGACCCCAAAATTTCTGTTGCCAAGTGAGACATTTGTTAAGCGAGTTTTGCCTCATTTTACGACTTTTCTTGCCACAGTTGTTAAGTGAATCACTGCAGTTGATAAGTTAGTAACATGTTTGTTAAGTGAATCTGGCTTCCCCATTGACTTTGCTTGTCAGAAGTTTGCAAAAGATGATCACATGACCCTAGGACACTGCAGCCATTATAAATATGAGTCAGTTGCTAAGAGTCTGAATTATGATCATGTGACCATGGGGCTGCTGCAATGGTCATAAGTGTGAAAAACAGTCATAAGCCACTTTTTCAAGTGATGTAACTTCAAATGGTCACTAAATGACCTGTTGAAAGTCAAGAACTACTTGTAATCCTTTCCAGGTTCTTGAAGAAATATCATATCAACATTCTTGACTTTGTCATCTAGGAGTCTGGGACACAGAATAACAGTCTTAAATTACAGAATGGTGCATTCCAGTTGAATGTGAAGAGAAACTTCATCAGAGTAAAAGAGTTCAACTGTGCAGCCAATCACCAAGGCCACTCTGTAAGAATTTGCCAGTTGACTAATGCATGCAGATAAATGCATAAATACGACAACAACTTTCCCAAGAACTGATCACAAAGCACTGATCTCACCAGGGAGAGTCTGCAAAATAACAATCTATTTGATTTATGATACAATGAGCTCTTTATCTTGTTTTCTTTCCCTTTACACCTATCATTTAATTACTTGGTACAATTTGCTGTACAGCATAGCTGCTTGGTTATATAAGTGACCAAAGAAATGCCAAGCTATTATCAGATCTTTATCATCTTTTTTTTCCACTGCCTTCTTCATTTTGTAGTTTCACATTTTCTATCAGAATTTCCCTTTTCTCTTGGAGATGTTTGCTGGACAATTAGGATCAGTTGGTACAAAGAAGGAATAATTACATAACTCTTTAAATTTTTTATTGCGAAATATTGTGAAAAAGTATGCAGTAATCAAATGTGCACACTCATCATTGCTAGCAGCATCACCCATTAACCTACTTTGCTTGCTATTCCAGAAGAGCAGAAGGTAATTTTATGGATAGGAATCCATACTACTAATAATAATAGAGTTGGAAGGGACCTTGGAGGTCTTCTAGTCCAATCCCCTGCTCAGGCAGGAAACCCTATACCATTTCAAACAAATGATTGTCCAGTCTCTTCTTAAAAACTTCCAGAGTTGGAGCATTCACAGCTTCAGGAGGCAGGTTGTTCCACTGATTAATTGTTCTAACTGTCAGGACATTTCTCCTTAGTTCCAAGTTGCTTCTCTCTTTGATTAGTTTCCATCCATGGCTTCCATCCAATGTGCAAGTGAATAAAAAATATGTTTGCAGTGGAAAGGGAAGTTCTGAATTACAAACCCAACACATATAGAGAAATAGTCTTCTAGGAAAATAGTCTTTAAGGAAAATACAAATAGGTCACGTAAGAAGATAATCCTTACTCCATTATATTTATTCACTAATGTCAATGCTTTTTAAACTTTTTCAGAACAACTTCTGAAAGTCTTGGATTAGCTAGCATCTTGGCTAGCAGAAACCCAAACACAGTTGAGAAAATCATGGATGAGTTATTAAGATTGATATTGTTGATTATTTATGGCATCATTAATGTACATGAGGAAGGAGATTATTTGGATGTCTGGCAATCAGGCTTAGGATTCAGTAAAGAAATCAGTCATGCTTGTAAATGATCTTTTGAGATACTGGAATTGGAGGAGTGCAATCCTCCTGGTTCTCCTTGATCTCTTGGAGGCTTTCAATATCATTGACCCTGGTGTCTTTCAGGACCATCTTTGAAAGACTAGAGGGCAATGTTCTATAATGTTGCTTCTCCTTCTTGAACGGTTGGTTGGTTTCAGAGCATTTGAAAGAGTCTTGCTGATAATGTTTGTGGTGGCCCAGGCAGTGACAGGTGTATCTCCCTACACTTAGTTGGCCCTCCTGGTTTAGGAATCAACTTAGATTGTATCGTTACTTTTCATGGGAACAGGCTAAACCCTGGAAGAGGAAGTTCCTGGTTAGGGTTTATCTATGTTACTAATTTCTCTCTCGCCCCCTCTCCTCCACCCATACTATCAAAACAGAGTACTGACTCACTTTGCAAGGCACTTGGAACAATGTAAATGAAATTTTTTCAATGCTCAAAAAACATTGAATGAATGTGTTATATACACAATGTGACTTTAAGCCTAAAATGAGATCCTAAAGGAAGCTTCCACTATAAAAATATAGTTTTATATATATACGTATTTTAAATATAGGTTGGGTCTTGGAACCATAACAGCCTCAGTCACCTTGTTAGATGTTTCATGCTGGAAACTTGGCAGAAGGTGCATGTCTCTTAATTTTGCTAACCACTTAGCTGCTTTCAGCATTGTTGACGATGCTATCCTATATTATTTGGTCAATATGGAATGGAAATTTCTGATGGGTTTAACTCATAAAGTTATGGTAGAAGACTATTGCTTAACCCCTTGATGTATGCAGTTCCTCAATATTGTGTTCTTTAGTTTTGACATGGAACTACTATGTTAATAGTAGTCTGGTTCTATGTTAATAGTATCCAACTCTGTCTCTTTTTTCAAATAATGGCAAGGGGATTGAGGAAATGCTCAAACATTATCTGATCACAGTAAAGAACTGCTTGAGGGTGAACAACCTGAGGTTCGGTACAGACTGCATATTAGTCAACTGGCATCTCAGGATTTGGGACCGTGCCTCTTCTGGGTAACAGCATTTGTGTGAACAGACTAAGGTTTAAAACTTGGCACCAAGTTTGCTTTTGTAAAATACTGTGGTGGTAACAATAATCAGGAGTACTGCTGCTGATGAAGCAATTGCATCTCTTTTTGGAGAAAGAGAACAGTTCTAACTTCAGTGATTCAGAGCTTATTACGTGTTTAGATTTCTGTTTGAAAATTACAGCTATCATCAAATGTTCAGTAGTATTGTTAGTCATGTATTTTACATACTGTTTAACACTGAAATAATTGAATTGGCTTCCATTTTATTTCTAAACCTAATGTTTAGAAGTGTTGATTATTTCCTAAAAGCCCCAAATGTCTTGGGAGAAAAGCACATGTGAGTGATCTCTTTTTTCCATATGAAACAGCCTATGATTTGCAGTTCAGTTGCTTATTCCACTATCTAAAAAAGAGTGGATTTGTACAAAACTACAAGGTAAAATGCCTAGGCACTAAAGAGCAAAAATGCAAACTCAAATATCTTTATTACTACAGCAGAATTATAAAAAAGCCAGGAAGAGGAAATAAATGTTTCCAACATATTTTATAACACAAATAAATATTTGTAAAAGTGGCATTCACTATAAATATGCCTGTGGATCAAATCAAAATCCCTGAACAAGGTGACTAAAAACATCTCATAAACATCTGAGACTCACTACGTATGGAAATATAAATGAGTTGGATGAATACTCAAAGAATAACCATCTATATAGCAGCAACAGTTGTAAAGAGATTAAGTAAATTCCATCATCTTTTATTGGTTAATGTTATTGGTTAATGTTACTCTACTTTATTGTATTAAAGCTCTCTCTCCTTTTTGTTTCTGTTTTTAATTGATATATTTATTTTTATCTTGTTGGGCATTCATTTTAATTGTACACTGCTTTCTGAGCACTGAGCAAAAGGATTATGCATAAATATAAGAGATTAGTCAACATTATTTATGATTGCATTGTTGACCTAGTTTGAATCTCAACATTGTCACTCTTTTGTTCCAGAATATTTTATCTGCACGTGGGGACAGATTTTTTTCTCCCCATTGGAAAGTGCCTCTCATGCCTCTGTTTCCTAGCTTGCATTTCATACACACAGCAGACTGGAGAGGAGCCCCCAAATGGAGTTTTGATTACTTTCAAGATTGGCTGTATAGCACAGGATTTGCTTATCTGATGTCATGTTGAAAGGAAGGGCTTTGAAGCTTCTTTATTTTGATAATAGTTAACAAACTTCACAGGCTTACTGACTGGTGCCATGGTGAAAGGAAGGCTCCTTGTAATCACATTAAATTGGCAACTGCCCCTACAAATGATCCCATAGCCTGTCAGGAAGAATGCTTCTGCAGAATGCACATCAATACAGGTGGACAAATTCCTACACCACATTTTGGGGCAAGAATTGTTAGAAATTTTTCTTTCCCTCATGCCTGCTCCACATCCTTTCTTGAAAAAGAAGGGGTGGCTATTACTTTATAGAGTTTAGAAGCTGGAGTTGTTCTTACATTTGAAGTGAAATAAGTGAAAGCTGATTGATTTGTGTTCTCTGTGTTCAGCATTTGACTACCTGGGGTTAAATAATGATTGGCTGAAGCTGCTTTTTGTCGACTATAGACTTACAAAGTGTGGGGACTCAAGGGTATATGCTGTCCCTAGGCCACATTGACTGATGGGGCAACCTCTCATTGATGTGAAGGTTTGCATTTTTAGAATGATTCAGAAGGAGGATTGGCGCCCTGAGCCTTAGTTTAAAGCAGGGATCCCTAACCCCTGATCCATGGACTGGCACCATGCTGCAGCATGCCAGAAATTGGGCTGCACAAACAAGCAAAACTCCATCTGGGAGATGCAGGCAACAAACCTCCCACCACAGCACCAGTCCCTGAGGCCTAAAAGATTGGGGGTCACTGGTCTATAGCATATGTTTGCAAGCATATAGATAATATTCGTTTGAATGAATACAATATTTGATTTGCAGATGGTGAATACAAAATGAGGAAAATGCAGGTTTGATTTAATATGCATTAGGACAATGTGCTGGAAAACTGAATGGATCAGACAGCTTCTTAAAGCTGCTGGTTTTATATGAACTCGTATACCCCTAGTGATTTCTTGATTTAGTGTGTGTTCATGATTGCTTCCTACATATCTTCTTACACAGACACTTCCCCATCTGATGTTACAAATCTTAATGCTTCTAACAACATTGGAGCCAGTGTGTTATGTGCCATTTGTGGAGATCGTGCTACAGGGAAGCATTACGGAGCATCCAGTTGTGATGGCTGCAAAGGGTTCTTCAGAAGAAGTGTCAGGAAGAACCATATGTATTCTTGCAGGTAAGGAGGGCAGAGTGAACAGAAAGTTTACTAAAATGATAAAATAAATTGCTAACATTTCAAGGGTAACAAGGCACATTTTATGAGGTATTCTTTCCTGAATCAAGAACTATATCAAAGAGAAGGAAGGGAAAGAAGTAAATTCATTTAACTTGGAGAATAGAAGAAAAAGGAATTGAGAGCATGATGTCATCCTTCAAGAACATTAAGTGTGATCCTATAAAAAAAAAGACCAAAAGATTGTTTTCAGTTGTTTTAAATTGATAAGTTTAGATCTACTGAGCTTCAGGAGAGTAGATAAGGAAAGATTTTATAAATGTCATAAAAAGCAGTTTTGAGAACAAAACCAATTAGCAACTAAGAAGTCCCTTGCTAGACTTTTAATAGAAAAGGATGAAGATCCACCTATCATGGATAGATTTCCTGCATCAAGCTTGAGATTGAAACATAAGGCCTCAAGCATAACCTTGAGACTGAAATACAAGGCCCCAACTCTGATTCCAGATCTGATGAAATGAAAAGAATACCCCTGGGTTTCATCCTCTTTTTTAACACACATTTATCCTTGGTCTGCATTTTCACTTAACCCAGAAGGTCTACAAGAGCATTTTTAACTTGGCTAAGAAACTGGGAAGAATTGTCTGGAAAAGGCAAGATATAGAAGAGCTGTAAGAAAAAAAAAGGATCTTTTCTGATATTTGGTATACAATGTGCAATATCAAAAGGCTGAAATTTGCACCATATTTCATAGTGTATTATTACAGCAAACGTAATTTACTCTGTGTTAAAATTATAGATTGATTTATTTTCAAATCATGTCTCTATCCTTCCCTCTGCAGGTTTAATAGACAGTGTGTTGTAGACAAGGACAAAAGGAACCAGTGTCGATATTGTAGGCTAAAAAAATGTTTCCGAGCAGGAATGAAGAAAGAAGGTAAGATCCTTTCAGGAATCATCAACCGAGTTTGTTTGTTCATTGTGTAACTATGCTATAAACAGTTTTGAAGACTGCTGTGTAGTTTATCAGATTCTATATAGAAGGTAGCCATTTCCCCCTTCCACATCTGACAGGAGCTTGGATGATATATCTGAGAATGAGCATGAAATAATAATTAAAGTGTTGGACTTGAGTTGGAAAGATTTAGGTTTAAGTCACTACTTGAACATAGGTTCACTGAATAACTTCCTCAAGCCAATCTATTTGCTGAGATTGTTGAGAAGATAAAAAGAGGGAAGTCTCCTATAAGTACTGCCATGTGGTTAAAAAGAAAGGCAAGACATACTGTTTGCTAGACAGTATGGGGGAGTATCTTAGTGAATCTTAAATGATGTATCACAGGCAACATAGACAGATAATCTGTTTAATTGAGGTAGATGGATTTATAACTATGACCAGCAGAAACATAATCCAAGATATCAAAGCAATTATGACAATGGTGGTTCTGCATTTCTTCTGGAAATTCAAATATCCCCTTTTCTCTGCCTCTGAAAATGTAGATAAGAGAGTTTTTTTTTTCCAGTTTTGCTGTCAGAGACCATAATACCATTGGGAGGGACTATCTGGATAGAACACAATTAATAGCTGTTGTTTGCCATCTGAATTATTGTCTGGGAAAAATAGGAATAGGGAAACAAATCATTCAGATTTCCAAAAAGTAACTGATCATTATTATTGCATCACAAATCTACAAAGTGCTTTGATTCGTTGGAACACAACATCCAAAGTAGACGAGGACAGGTTTTTTTTGCAGTAAAGTTCACATGAACAGTAGTGTCAAATCACAAATTGGCAGTTCTCATACACATATACGTGCACCTAGAAATACAAAGGTTGTCATTGTTGGAATGGCTATGATGGATCTTAAGAAGACATTGCTGGAATATCTCTCTCGGTAATCCTAAATTTGATTCTTTTCCTCTTGATTTGCAATTTACCTGCATTAAGATTGTTAGAAAGTGGCACACCTCTCTACCTCTTCCAGCCAAGGGTGCTGGCAGTAGCAATGGCAATGGCAATAGAACAGGAAATGGATAGGCTTGGAAATTTGGGGCACCTGTAATAAGCCACCATCAGCAACAACAAAATAATAAAACTTCAGAAGCTGCAAATAGGTTTACACTGTTTATCCTGGTATAAATGCTTAATATGAATGATGATTTAGAACAGAAACAAGGAAGCATTTCATACATAGTTAACTTATGAAATTTGCTGCCAGTCCATGGATTTATGGCTGCTATTTTAGTTTGCTTTAAAGGCAAGCTCAGGCTCACTCTGTGTTCCCTCCAGGATTAAAGGCAGTCTGCCTCTGAATTGACAGTTATAAGGAGGAAAGTGGTGAAATAGAGGCTCCCATTTTCTGACTTAGTACATCCTTAGGCCTATAGTTAGTTACTGTGAAACAGGATGCTGTTCTTCATATTCTTACTTATGGATGTGCCAAACCACATCTGATGAAGTGGATTCTTGTCCACAAAGCTTGTGTGCTAGTCCTTGTGTGATCCTTTAAAATGCCACAAAATAGATTATTTCCTGGGATGAGAGTTTAGTAGGCAACTGTGCTTTTTCAATTGTGTCTCACTGTTCTTTAGGGCTGGTGGAAACCAGCCATAATGAGGGAGCTGTCCACCTTATGCTACAATAAAACTTTCCACTTTTAAGTGGCAATAAGACTTTGGGTTGGCTTTGATGCATCCTGTCATGATAGCTAATGCTTAGATGTTACCAATACTTAACATCAGTAGCCGAAGAACAAGTGTTCCTAAAAATGTGGCTCCATTTTGCTTGGATAGTGAAATCCTCATATCTGTCCAGAATGCCTGCTCAACTTGTATTTTCCTGTTAATATTCAATAGAAGTTACATTGGGTCCATGACCAGCTAAATACTAAGTAAACATTTAGGATACATCATGCTGTGACTGAGCTCCTGGGTTCCTGATAACACACAGCATAACCTTGAGTCCTCCTATTAATAGCTGCTGACTGCAGAGTTTTCATTTCAGTATAGCCTCATTATAACTCTGTTATTGAGCTGATTGGAAAATAAATCTGAGAGGCACTGCTTGTAACAGTAACAATCAGATATCGCTTAAGAGAGATATTCTTGTGATTAGTCCGAGAGAGAGAGTGAAAGTATCTGATTACTAGAACTGATAACTTAGGTACTTCTTGGACTTGTTAAGAGTAATCTCTTCCTGGGCCTTAGCCAAGTAATCATAGCCGATCACAAGCCTGATCAGGAAATATTAGAATACATTTTCCCTGGGTATGAAAAGGAACACCTCAAATGTCAAACTATTGAAACACCTTTCCCACTATATTTTTAAAAATCTTTCTAATTAATTTATAATTTTGCTCTGACTGATGAAGTTGCTTGGATAAGCAACAAAATGTCTCAGTTTAACAAAGTTCAGTCCAGTTGCCATGATTCAACCTTTAGACACCTTTGGCCTGAATGACTGCATCTTCATTGATATACTTCTCCACTATAATTGAAGCCTAACATGTTTAAATATCTATTAATGTTAACTAAACTGCAAACAAAAAGACTCAGAGGAGCAATGATAGATTTTTTAAAAATATTTTATGTAGAATAGCATAAACATTGCTCGTTTTTAATTAAAATACAACGCTAACGGACAACAACAAAAACTCTTCCTAGCTTCTCAGTGCAGTAGCAGCTTGGGAAACAGGTAGAAGATTAAATTCATCCCACACTGCTACAGATTTACCCCTCAAAGTCATGGCATTGGTGGCATCAAGGAAAACTGTATTAGTGAAGCTGAGAAGGATTTTTTTCTCCTTTGGGTGACAGGTCAAGAGATTAAAATGTAAAAAAAAAAACCAACCCAGTTTATTACAATTGAATTTCCTTCTTGAAAGTGCACAATAGCATATAGAGAATATAATATATGTCTACTTAATTAGCTATTATCTTGTATCATTTAATTACTCAGCTCAAATCTATGTGGTAGTTCAGATCAATGTCATTATCATCAGCAACAGCAGCAATGTACCGTATGTTCATTGCTTTTTTATTGGGTGAAATCCAATTTTGAATAAAACTTCCATTAAGCCTGTTGTTTCCCTTCCATCCTCATTTCCCCTATACCTGCTCTGATAGGGCTTCCATCCTTCCAGTCAAAACAATGGGGGGAAAAATAGCCTCTTTCCCTATTCTTATACATTTACTGTTTTTTTCCCATGGGAGTGAACCTGCTTGGATTCAAAGTTTTATCTTTCAAATGTAGACTATACTATAAAAAGTGCAAAATGTCATTCATGTTCCTATTGATAATATAAATGGCTTAGGTAGCTTTAATGTTGGGTTTTTATTTCAGCTGTACAAAATGAGCGCGATCGAATCAGCACTCGGCGGTCTAGCTATGAAGACAGTAGCTTACCTTCCATTAATGTTTTATTGCAAGCAGAAGTCCTTTCACAACAGGTACTTGTTTCTGTTTTGGAAAGAATTAGTATAAGCATGATTAGAAGGCTCCCATATTCCACTGTTATATCAGTGCACATCTTAACCTGGAAAGCATGTCTATAAATATTGAATGATGCTTCTCCAAGTACACGTATATAGAGGGATTTATTTTGGAATAAACGTACAGAAGTTTCAATAGAAGAGAATATACGTAGCTCAGGGTTGAACGGTGGAGTCTGTGGTGCTCTCTGAGCTTGGTTATTTGCTTGCGGATGTTTCACTATCCAACTATGTAACATCATCAGTGCTAGCAAGTGAGGAGTTTGTTCCTTGTTTATATACAGTAGCTTTCCCTGCAAGTGTTGGTGGGGGTATGATTTTAAAATTCTCAGTCCACTGTAAAAGCACCTTAATTTCTTCTTTAACTGTTCTAGTTTCAAGGTAATGCTTTTCCTCTTCTCCCACACACATTTATTAAAAATGCAATCTATGATGCTTTATTGACAATACTGCAAAGATAAGGTCAGAGCAAGGAACTGCCTATTAGGTATTATATGTTTCTCTCCTTCTCTCCAGTCACTGGATAACTGGGTATTACCCTCCATGGCCATTTTGTCTTAAGCTGCAGGAGAGACCAGACAACCTCAATATATGGAGTTAGCTGACTGCATAATGTCTGATTAGGGAGAACAATTGGCAGATTTCTTTCCTGCCAGCATATTACGTTGGATGCAACAGCAAATTCAACTGGCAGCCTCCAATAATAGCTGTCCTTAACTTGTTCCAAATGGCTTTATTACTCGGACTCAGCAGTCAGGGCAGAGCAGTTTATGCCACAGAATCAAGTTTTGGAGGAATGCTTGTTAACATGGCCATGAGCAAAAGCCCTACCTCTATTGTTAATGAAGTCATAACACCATTGCAACCACATTTTACATAACAATTATAAATGTTATTCTCTGGGTACAAAATATTGTATCTTTGCCTAGTGAAAAAAAAATTGCACTAGGACTATAACCTTAAGAGAAAATGCTTAGGTTATACATAGTTGTAACCAAATAAGCTACATCTATGAAAGTAGTGCATTAAATGTTAAAAGAGGTCTTGATAATAAGAGTGCATACTGTTAAAAAAAATGCATTCTCACCAATCCAAATCAGTTACTCAGGACTGATATTTATGATTGTTTAATTGTTTAGAGGGAAATAGATTTGTACCACCTTCAAAATGATTTTGAGGGTTCACATTAAGCTTGGCTTCCTTTCATCTTTCTATTAATAATATTAGATGGAACTCTTCTCGTTTTGCAGATATCATCACCAATGTCAGGTATTAGCGGAGATATCAGAGGGAAAAAGATTGCAAATATTGCAGATGTGTGTGAGTCCATGAAGCAGCAGTTATTAGTGCTTGTGGAATGGGCCAAATATATCCCAGCCTTCTGTGAGCTTCCCCTGGATGATCAAGTGAGCCACATTTTTGCACTCTTATTCTAATGAAACTGTTGCTTCCATGTTCCATTTTCAAAACTGTAATACTGTAATTCTTTTGAGCTACATATCTGATGATCAGGCTTTACAGTTTCTATTCACTATTGTTTGTTGACATACAGTATTGTAATGCTGAATAGGTTGACAGTAATAATGGTAATCCTTAGGAAAGGCTTGGTAGTTGAATAAAAATGCCAAATCCTGACTAAACATGGCTGACTGTGCAACTAACCACAATAATAATATCTGAAAACATCTGGAGCACCACTAGAACACCATTGGCATTGACAAAATCATCATCAGTCAATTGCAAAAGGCAACTTTACTAGGAATAACTTACATCCTACAATGATATCTTTAAAACCGTCAAACATTTGGAACCTTCTTGTAATGCCAAAGGGATAGAAATAAATGTTGATTGAATCCTCATGTATGTTTTCTTCTTTTAAAATTATTAAAATTCCACCTTCAGTCAATCACAAAAATATCTTAAAAAATGCTATCCTCCCAAACAAAATAAAAAAATAATAGAACAAGCATTTTGCCAGTGTTTCTTGAGTAAACAGTGAGATTAATCTTCTAACTCTTCTGCTTTCTATATTGAACTGAATTTGTTGGGTGCCATGCATTTTTCCTAGCTCCTCACTCCATGATTCTGTGCTTATGGTTGGATGATTGTCACACATCTGAATTCCACAGTACTAGTAATATTCTAAAAACTCCTCCCATGTAGACACACATTTGATCAATTCATGTATAATGGAACATTTGCACCCCATTACTTTTTCCTTGTTACTATTTTTGTTACAGAATCACTTACTCAGTCCATTATTTTTCTAAGATTCTTTTAGCATTAGGATAATATTATCAGACAAATGCACCATACTCCACTTTGCCTCACACTTAAAACCGATGCCTCTGGAAAATAGCACTCTCTTCAGCTCTTTCATTACATGATATTTCTACATGTTTGTTCAGTGCTTACATGTTGGCCCATCCCCATAAAGACAATCTTTCCCAAATCCTCCAGTTAATGTTTAGAGACTGTTTGCTGAAAAGCTGAAGTCCCAGTTGGACATTAAAAAGCATCCATGTCATACTGCGTCTTGGTGTTAACCTTTGTTTCTAAAGACTTCTTTAAAAAAAAGATGTGAAACGGGAGATTCAGAACATTCTTGAGGCTCATTGAAGGGTATAAAGTGACACAATGCAATCATTAACAACATAGCAAGCAGGGTTTTTTAAAAAAAGAAAACGCTGCCTGTCCCTCACTATAGAAAATTTTTTAAAGGCATTAAAAAAATTTAATTGTACCGGGGCAAGAATGCTAACTCTATTCCTAACAGATCAGAATGTGAGTAAGTGTTCCATGTTGCACTGGTCAGGCCACACTTGAAATACCGATTCCAGTTTTGGTCACCACAGTGGAAGAATGCTGAAAAACTAGAAAGAGTAGAAAGAGCAGTAAAGATGGTAAGGAGCTTGAAGGCTAAATCCTATGAAGGTTAAAAGAGTTGGGTATGTTTAGCCTAAACAAGGCTAAACATGATACCAATCATCCAATACTTGAAGAGTTGTCATGAGGAAGAGGCTGTGGATTTATTATTCATAGTACCTGAAGCAAGAACCAGTGGGTAGAAGCTTTACAAAAAGAGACCAAAAATCTAAATAAAGAGGAATTTCCTGATACTGTAATGTATTAAGCAGTGGACCCATCTGCCTCTTGAAGTTATGGAGCTCCATCACTGGAGCTTTTCAAGCAAAGAATGGGCAGTTATTATGGGGACCAATGTGCTTTTACTTGTTTATTAATTCAGCGCAGTGCATCCTTAACTAGGAACAGTGCATCCACCTAATATCCTGACCAATAGTCAGAGGGGAATTAACTGTTCTGGAAAATATTGTTCGCAGCAGTCTTAGATCTGTGGAAGTGACTCCTGTAATTCAGAACACCATTTAACTATTTAGTCTTATATTCCAGCTATAATCCAAGATGGATGATGATGGTGGTGTTGATGATTATGACAATTCTTGGAGTCAATGTTGACTCCTGGCAACTGCCTAGACAAATCTCAGCAGTTTTCTGGGCAAAATACCATATTTTTCCATGTATAAGATGCTATTTTTTCCTGCAAACACCCTGTTCAAAAATCAGGTGCGTCTTATACAAGCACAGCATCTTATACACGGAAAAAATAATGGTAACCTCCGCAGCCCAGGGCATGCCTGTGTGGGTTGCCATGCCACCTGGTGCAGGTGTCTAGCCCCTGTAGGCTTGCCACTAACGGGAGGGGGGAGAGGGCAAGATCATCAGCTGGTCGAACTTCTGGATTTGCCGGCTCAGCTGTTCGGCGCTCTGCTGAACAGCTGATCGGCGCGGAGAAACTCGCATGCCAGAGTGTCTTATACAAGTGTGCGTCTTATAGACAGAAAAATATGGTATTTTCAGAAGACAATTACCGTTGTCTCCTTTCTAGGGTTGAGAGAGATTGACTGATCCAGTTATCCAACTAGCCTGGTGCCTTAACCACTATAGCAAAATGACAGTCATAGCTGAATAAATACAGTTTTTATTTATTCATTTACTTATTTACTTACTTACTTATCAAATTTATTGGTCACCCATCTTACCACAGGGTAGCTTTGCAATACTCTCTGGTAATTTACTTTTTGGTAATTTCCAATATAACTGAGACTGCCTTTAAAATTAATGAAGAAACTTCAGGTAATTCAACAATGGAACAATCTTCACCTAGAGTTAGTGAGTTCTTCTCCATTCGAAATGTTTAAACAAAGGCTGGGATGCAGTAGATACTTACAATGGACTTTAAGTTGGCTTAACTTATTTCCAAGATTCTACATTTTAGGATCTCTGACTATATTGCATAGTTACTTTGCCATTTGCAGTGACTGTCGGTCTACTTCTACTCAAGTTCTGGTATTAATCCGTAAAGCTCTAAACACCTGAAGGCTATAGTACTCAAAGAAGCATATCCACACATATGTATTCTTTGGCCAGGACCTTACATTCCCACCCAGTACTTCTATCCTATGAAGCAAAGCCAGTGGCTATTAGAGAAAGGGTCTTTCTGGCTGTTGTGCCCCAGCTCTGAAAAAGCACCACCCCTTCCCCATTTGTGTTTTGATGTTGGTTTTGACTCCAGACATTTAAAGAGCCATTTTGGAGTTTTAGAACATTAATGCTTTGTTGCTATTTTATTGTTATTTGTATTCTTCCTTCTGATTTTTATCATATCAGTTTGAATTTTTTGCTGCCTTATATATTTTTATAGTCACTCTCTTCCCTCACTCCAGCCAAGCCTGGGAAGCATGCATGCTCTGAGTAAATAATAATAAAAAAATCCTATTCCTCCCTCAAATGCACCAGCCAAAATAAACACAGTTGCTTTGGGGGTTGTGAATACAAGGGCTCAGCTCATTCTGTGTTCTCTCCAATAATATGGTTCTCAACGGGAAGATGCTTTTCTGTGGTCCTCCTTGGGGGGGCACCCCTTAGCTTTCTGCCATACTCAATATGTCTTCCTCTATCAGCCAGTAACAGTAGATCTTTGTTCTTTTGTTCCTGCAGGTGGCTTTGCTACGGGCGCACGCAGGGGAACATCTCTTATTGGGGGCAGCCAAACGCTCGATGGTGTTCAAAGACATCCTTCTGCTAGGTAAAGAGCTTCTCCCATCAAAAGTTCAGTAGATTTTTCAATGTGGGGGGGGGGGTTAAAAAACAAAACAGGTGCTGGCATTTGTTGGACTTCTTGTAGTGCAATCTTGTATGTTTACTTGGCAATGTCCAACTTGCTAAAAGGGAATTATATCTAGTGAGCATGTATAGTAATGTTTCCAACCTCAGCAATTTCCAAGATTTGTGGACTTCAACTCCCAGAATTCCTCAGCCAGCTGGGAGTTGACGTCCAATCTCTTGGCGTTGCTGAGATTGGCACACAGTGGTTTACGGGATTGTACCTGTCATCTTCTATTTGTTTTCACATATCTATTTTAATGTGTTTAGAGATAGGCAATGATTTTAAAAGAGTAACATCTACATTGAGAGAGGTATTACTTTCTGTTCCTTTGTCCTGCTGTCATCTCTGACTTTACATTTTCTGAAGCAAGATAGCAGCTTGTTTATAGAAGTGATAGAAGGCTATATGTGTGTGGAATTGATTCCTGTTCTCCATCTTCTGCTGTTTAAAAACAAATACCCAGCCTCTTTTTCCACCTTGATGTCTACCTGTATGAATGGTCTTCCTCAATGGAATATGAGATCCAGATGCCGTTTTCTTTAACTTTTGATACTTTTGAGTTTTCCTGGTATTTTTCCTAATGAGAAAGTGGATTGATTGAACAATTTCTTTAGCTTGCTAATATGCTACTAGGAGCTGTCTTATCTCAGAGGCCCAGCATTTAAAAATTGTTTTGTGGCGGAATTAAGAACTCGAGAAACAATTCCAATTTTCTTTGGGAAAACCACTTATTGGTCAGAAAGGTTGATGGGTAACAAATATAACACAAGCATTCTTAAGCTCTACAGGTAGTCCTCAACTTATGACCACAATTGAGTCCAAAATTTCCATTGCTCAGCAAGGCAATTATTAAGAGAGTTTTGCTCCATTTTACAATCTTTTTTTGCCACGTTGGTAAGACAATCACTGCAGTTCTTAAGTGAATCATGCAGTTATTAAGCGAATCTGACTTCCCCCATTGACTTTGCTGGACAGAAACCAGCTGGGAAGGCTACATATGGTGATCACATGACCCCAGAACAGTACAACTGTCATAAGTACATGCCAGTTGCTAAGTGCCCAGATTTTGACCATGTGATTGTAGGGATACTGCAACGGTCATAAGTGACTTTTTCCCATTGCTGATGTAACTTTGAACGATCACTAAATGAATGGTTATAACTCAAGGACTACCTGTAGTTTACAATGATACCTGCATGTCAGCAGAACAGTTCTACAAGGACCTTGTAGAATATAAAAAAAGTGATGTGCTACAGTTATCTAATTAATTAATTATTGTGGTTTTGGTGGAGAGGAACTGATCCCCTATGACAGGTACTCTAATTTTAAATAGCTAGATAAGGAAAAGAAAATATTTCCACCAGCTTAAACATTGAACTGACAATGATTTTTAGATGGAAAGAAAAAAAAGATCAATGGTTGTTATATTGAAAGATAGCAAATTATAGAATAAATGTTCTGTATGGAAAGAATGAAGCAGTTTGATTGAATGAGAATTTAAATAACTCCATTTTCCTGCAGGAAATGACCACATAATCCCCCGAAACTGCCCAGAATTGCTGGAAATCAGCCGTGTAGCTGTGCGAATTCTTGATGAGCTGGTGTTAACATTTCAAGAGCTGCAGATTGATGATAATGAATATGCTTGTCTGAAAGCCATTATTTTCTTTGATCCAGGTAGATACTGTTTTTGAATAATTGGAAAAGGAATATAAGGATACTTCCTATAAAACTGTAGTCCCATAGCATTGCTGAGGAATTTATTGCTTCAAACCAAGTCCTTAATACTATTTTGCTATTTCATTCAGCAATACTTGAACTCCAGAGTCAAAGTTCCCCAAAGGTTCTCAAAGTATGGTCCGAAGACTCTTTCAGAATGTCAAATAAAAGTTAATGGNACAATGTTATATCCCATCCCCCCACCCCCCGGACTTCCCAAACCAACCTAGGCTGATATTCAAATACAAGTAAACAAATATTAATATCTCTAACTCCAAAGTCTAAACTTAAACAATCCATCTCCTCCGTATTAATAAAAATTATTCATTTAGTTAGTTCTTCAAATATCCAAAATCTTTACCATTTCAGCAAGATATTGAAAAAAAAAAAAAAACATTGAGAAGAAAACAGTATATAGGTAGTCCTCAATCAACTGCATTTGGGACCAGCAACTCTGTCACTAAGCAATGCAGTCAAAAAGTGAAATGTCATATGACAGCGCCTGACATACAATGTTAGTTCATCAGTTCTGGCTGCATTCATTAAGCAAATCACCGCAAGTCGTTATCATAATCTCACATGGCTATATCTTGTGAATTCCTGTCAGCTTCCCCACTGACTTTATTTGTTAGAAGCCAGTTTGAAAGTTGCAAATGGTGAACATGTGACCACAGGATGCTGTAACCATCATAAATGCATGCGAAGCACCCAAAATTGCAATGATGCGGATGTTTTGATGGCCACAATTTCAAAGATTAGTGACAAGTCTCCTTTTGTCACAGCTTGAACACAGCTGAACAAGTGATCAGTAAGAGAGGACTACATGGAATTAAAATCTCTCAACTTCTACCAAAATAGAAACTCAAAGATAATCAAGTAGACTATTTGAAAGAACAATTAATAGGCATTTCATTGCTGACTCCCCTGTCTATGATCAAGAGCAAGTAATAAGCCTCAGCAGCACTTTGTATTAATCACACTAAACACTTGCATACTATTTCATTTTAATTGTCACCAATTAGGTCTGGAAAAATGTGGGAGAAAATATAAAGAACACTGACCTGGCATTTTCATGCCAAAATGCCAGAGAGAGAAAAAATCACAATTCTAAAAAAAAAAAATCCAGTGACACAATAATCCTGTTTCACAGCTTAATCCAAACCTAATCTACGTTGCATTGGTTTTATTCTGTCAGACCCCAATAAATGTTACATGCAAAGGAAAAATGTTTCATGGCTGATGCAGGCTTTAGCCCTTCCCCAGGACAGTTATATGACCAGGTTGTTACAGAAGACGCAAAAAATGTTTCTTCAGTGTTGTGTTTGGTGGTGCTGTTTCATAAACTGGAGTTGCTTATGAAAGTTGTTTCATAAACTGTAGTGCCCCTGTATTAATTTTGGCCAGACCTTATACCTGTGAAGTCAAACACTTTGGGGTCTACCTCCCTCACTCCTCACAATTGTCCATGCCCAACTGGAGCTGATGGACATTGGAGACAAAGGCCATAACAAGGTCCAGAGTTCCCCAGCATTTGCCTTATGTAATCTGGGATCATGCAAAACATTTGCAGGGCAGAATATGGGAATAATGCACCCCCAGCCTTTTTAGTCTCTAGTTCAGTGGCAGAACGCATGTAGAAGTCCCAGACTCAAACTCTTTCAACTTCAAATGTTCTAGGGAAATTCCTGCCAGAAACTTTGGATTGCTGCTTCCAGTCAGGGTCAGCAATATTGGGCTAGATGGATTAGTAACCTAAACCATTTAAGTTACTAGCTAATAACTTTCCTTTAAAAAAAAAAAACATTCTACAAGAAACAACCCTAGATTATTTGAAACAGGGCTACTCACTCTTTCCAATACCTCTGTCCTTCAAAATTGGCATAATGTATAATATCTCACCTTTTATTCCAGATGCAAAAGGCCTAAGTGACCCTATCAAGATCAAACGAATGCGATATCAAGTCCAGGTCAGCCTGGAGGACTACATCAATGACCGGCAATATGACTCACGAGGACGCTTTGGGGAGCTGTTACTTCTCCTGCCCACCCTCCAGAGCATTACGTGGCAGATGATTGAGCAAATCCAATTTGTTAAACTGTTTGGCATGGCCAAAATTGACAACCTGCTGCAAGAGATGCTGCTTGGAGGTGAATATTGTCGCAGAAACCTTCCTGAAATTGGGCATCAGGACTTTTGCCCCTAGAATGAAAGACAAGTGCAGAATAAACAGTACCATGAATCTCACTTCAGTTAGAGAAGAAAGAAAGATAAAATCAATGATACATTTTGCTTGAGAGTTTGATCTTCCACCTGAAGCAAGATTTCTGTTAATCCTTTTTTTTAATTTAGTGGCCATACTTTGCAATTCATGTACAGTAAAGGGATCATTTTTTTAATAAGAAGGAATACTTTTTTTCAGACTGTTTCCAAAATTTTGGTTGCCTACTTGAAAAAATGACACATTAAGAAATTCTTACTCAACAGACTTCAAATTTTTTATCAGGCAATGAACATTTTGGCTTGCTCAGTTTCATTAAAAACAAGAAATCTGTGTCTGTAGCTCAGCCAAGGATATGGTAGAGCCCAGACCAGTGGTGGCGAACCTATGGCACGGGTGCCAGAGGCGGCACTCAGAGCCCTCTCTGTGGGCACGCGCACCGTCGCCCCAGTCCTAGGCCTTCAGCTAGGTTTTATAAAACCTTTTTGCTTTAGGCTTCCGCCACCGTGTACAAAAAAAAAAGGTTCACTCAATCAGTCAATTTCAACTTCTTGCAGGAAAAAAAATAGATCTCGCAAAGTTGGAATTGATTGATTGAACTTTTTAATCCCACCCAGTCTGCTGTTACCACCGCAGCCATGACCACCCAATGGGCCACGCCCACCCGGCACCCGACGATGCATAAGTGGGTTTTGGGTTGCAGTTTGGGCACTCGGTCTCTAAAAGGTTCGCCATCACTGGCCCAGACCAAACTTTGCTCAATTAGCACCTTCCAGATATATTGGAATTACAGACTATGTGGGAGTGTCAGATTCTTTACAGTAAAGAACATGGTAAAAATGAGTGTCTTCAGCCTCTACAAAGCAGCTGAAGAACAGCTAAGGAAGGATATGGCTTGAAGTAGAAAAAGTGGGGGGGTCACAATAAGGGGGACTTGGACATTTCTTATTCCTTTCCAGATATTGAAAAGCTGTAGCCCAGCTTTCCCTCAAATTATAATTGCCCAGGATACATTTTTTTAATTAGTTTTATTCATTTATAAAATGTGAAAATACAAAAGCAAATAGGGGATAACAGCAGAGAAAAGGAAAACAAAAAAGGTGTGAAGAAAGGGAGGGGAAGAAACAAAAGGCATTGACTTCCGACTCTCTCTGTTGCAGTAAAATCAGACATTAAAATCAAATCTCAACTTTTTACATTTCTATAGTAGTATGCACTAGCCATTTCTCTATTGGCAAATCAGTCTAATCGGTAAAACCCAAAATCATGATATCATTTTTTTCCACCTCAAGCACAAAGTCCAGAAGCGGTTTCCAAATAGAAATAAAACTATTTATGTTCTTTTCTTTTATCAGCACAGTCAATTTGGCCATCTCTGCTAATTCCATCAGCTTTTGTAACCATTCGTCCATGGTAGAAATTGAGGCATCCTTCCACTTTTGTGCATAGAGCAATCTTGCTGCTGTCACCATATATAAAATCAGAGTTCCAAATTTTTTTTCCAGTTCTCTTTCCATTAGGATACATTCTTAGATTACATGCTGTAAACATAAACTATTGAATTTTTTCCCACGATATAATTGAGTAAAATGGGTAACAACAGTATTTGATTAGTTAGGATTAATTAATTTTAATTCTTCCAAAATGCATCTCTGTGATTTGGGCTTCACCAGTTCATGCTTCCACTATTAATCAACAGAATAATTTAAGTCTAGAATGGAAAGTCAGGAGGTAAAACCTTACCTATTCCCTATCCAAATGGTTATTGACACCAAGATCATTTCAAAGATTAAAATGGAATATACTTTTTTACACCGAATATTGTCCAATCCTTAGATTCTTATTAACTGTTTTAGGGTCATCAAGTGACACACCTCATGCTCACCATCATCCTCTGCATCCCCACCTTATCCAGGAGAATTTGGGAACAAATGTCATTGTGGCCAACACAATGCCTCCTCAAATCCATAATGGACAGTTGTGTAAGTATTCACACTTAAAAGATCCCTCTGTCTAAGAATGCTATATTTGTTCTTAGCTACAGTAAGCCAGCTTTTGGCAAAATGATGTCTCCCAATTATGTTTAATTTCTATAGACCAAACTGAATAATAATTGTGGGAAATGAAATTATAACATTTCTGAAAGATATCGTCTGGAAGAAAAATACTCTATTTACAGCTCATCATAAATACTAAAAACATAAAATGTATTATTTTATTATTTATTTGAGGGCTACATGCTGTTGCTGTTTCCATAAGAAAAGTGCCCACAGACTTTCTCCCATTCCTTATCAAAAAAAACAGGAGGCCATGGTAGTCTTGCTCACTTTTTTCAGATTTTTTTTATCCCACCTTTATTATTTTTTATAAATAACTCAAGGTGGCAAACGTATCTACTGCTCCTTTTTCCTCCTAGTTTTTCCACAACAACTCTGTGAAATTAGTTGGGCTGGGAAAGAGTAACTGGCCCCAAATCAAGCCACCTTTCATCCCTAAGGTGGGACTAGAACTCACAGTCTCCTGGTTTCTAGCCTGGTGACTTAACTGCTAGATCAAACTAGCTCTTTGATCAATTTGCTCTCTATAATCAATATGCCTACAATTTATGCCTCTGTAGAGATTAAGGGAAGTTAAGAGGACTGAAGCATCCTTTAATGCTTTGCTGATCAAAAGACCCTGAGGGTACTTTAATTCTGCCCTCAGCTAAATCAGAGGCATGCGTAGTTCTTGCTTGCTAGAGATAAAAATTAAAACACCCAAACTAAGTTGATCTGCTTTTATTCTTTGTCAAAAATATTAAATGTATAGAAATTTAAACAATGCTACCTCTGCCGTTTCCATCTACTGTAGACCTCATGGCTGAAATGCCAGCTTATTTTTGGATTTTTTCCTTCTTGCAATATCTCGTATGATGAATAATCCTGAAGAACTTAAAAGCTAGCACACTTTTCCCTGCAATTTTCATTGCAATAAAGATAGTGTTATATTATGTACAATAAGTTAGATTTCCCCCCCCCCCATGATTGGTACATTGCAGAATGTACTTCTGAATTAACAAATACAAGAAATGTGTACAGGTAGTCCTTGACTTTCAACAGTTCATTTAGTAATTTAGTTACAATAACAGTGAAAAGTGACTTATGACTGTTTTTCATACTTATGACCATTGCAGCATCCCCATGGTCAACTGATCAAAATTCAGATATTTGGCAACTGGCTTGTATTTATGACGGTTGCAATGTCCCAGGGTCACATGATTCCTTTTTACGACCTTCTGATAAGCAAAGTCAATGGGGAAGCCAGAGTCACTTAACAACCATGTTACTTCACTTAACAACTGCAGAGATTCAATTAACAACTGTGGCAAGAAAGGTCGTAAAATGGGGCAAAATTCACTTAACTATCTCACTTAGCAACAGAATATTCGGACTCGGTTGTGGTTGTAAGTCGGGGACTAACTATACATGAAAAATACTTGTGCCTTAATCAAGTCTGTTCAATGGTTTATTTTGTAACAAAGCTTTTCTTCCCATAGCCACTCCTGAAACTCCCCAACCTTCCCCCCCAGCTGGGTCTGGAGCTGAACAATACAAACTACTTCCGGGGGCCATCGCAACTGTAGCCAAGCAGCCCAGTTCAATCCCTCAGCCCACCATCACAAAGCAAGAGGTCATCTAGCATCCAACTGAATGAGGAATCAATGATTCATACACCACAATGTGAAGAAATAAACCTCCCTCGTTCTCATCTCAATCACTCTGGAGGTAGAATATTCATGGAGATTTCCCAGGGCAAAAATGTGCTATTTTTTTTTATTCGGAAATTACATGGGAAAAAATAAGAAGTGATCTTCACATGCAGCTGTGACTGAATGCTGTAGAACTTACAGACTAGCCTCAATGGATGCTTCACCCTTTGCAAAGAGAACCAGATGTCAAACTTTAGATCTGTTGGTGACGGTTCCAAAAATTGCACTGACTTGCCTGTTTTGCCACTGCCTACTTTTCCCCCCTTTCTCTACAAATCTGCCTTCTTCTTTTTTTTTTAAAGAAGGCAGCTGGCAGGAATGATAGAAAGAAACCAAGCCCCGTTATTGGAGCATCTCCAAACAGTCCTTTCTGTGACACTATGGGTTACACATTTATAGGAAGAAGACAAAGATGCTGAGACTCTGAACTCGTTGAAGTTGGAGCATACATACCGTTTGTACTGCCTGCTCAAATGTCTTGGGGAACTCTACAAGTAAAGTATAGGCTCATATGCTTCCACTAGCTCTAACAGTCTGAAGGATGAAAGTCTGCTCTCTTCAAGCACAACTGTTGCATATGCTACTGATATTTTGTCCATCTGGTAGATTAATAGCTTCTATGGAGAAGCCCTCTCATGCTGAACAAAGTATGGCCTTGCTGGATCTAGTTAGGATTCTTTCCATCTAACAATGCACTGTACCTCTTAGCTTCTTTGTTGACTTCAGGATCTATCACTCAAGACCACTGCCTCTGCTTATGGAGATTTTGTGACTAACAGACATTACAAATCATTCCTTCATGTCTTTGTCTAATGTTTTTTGAGAGCACAAGGTTTGTGCCGTTTGCTCTGTGAAAAAACAGGATCCAAATGGAATTTATGATGGAAATCACTAGGGGGGTTGGCAAGGATTGGTGAGAAAGCTTCAGGGAACGTCCTATCAAATGAGCAAAGGGCATTTTGTTCCTTCCTATTTACAATGAGGGGACAATAATGAACCTGCACCTGATCTCAACACTGCCAAACAGGGTGGACAGTAGATGGACCGACTGCACTTCTTCACCAGAATTTGCAGTTTACAGAAATGGATTGTTGGATTGTTATGACATTCACCCAAAGCTTTCTTATAGCTGACAGCTTCCACAGGGGGCAGACAGAAATAGACTTGGAATGATTTCTTCTTTAGTTATCATCACAAACAGGATATGACATTTAGGAGTTAAAGAAGCTGAAAAAGAACTAAAGCCACTCAGATCTTAAGAGCCCCATGATTTGCTTTAGTTTATCTTAGGAGATCAATAATCAAATTATTCTTTAGCCATTTCAGTTTCTTAGAAAATTGTAGGTTTAATTCGCATGACAATTCTAAAGAAGCCATAAGGTGATTTTATCACCCTCCTCGATGTTTACCAGATAAAACTGGACTGGGGATGAATTCAGACTTGCAGAATATCACTGTATATCTTAGCTACTATTCTACCCCCAGATCCACCAATTGAAGCTTAATTCCAAACATATACACTTAGATTAGAAAATCCAGAGCCCTCAAGTTGTTTTGAGTACCAGTGTCAGACTGCTTCAGTTTTTTGGGATTTTTTTTGCACAAAACTACTCCAATCCATTTTATCAACTTGATTTCCTCCAAATTTATTGAGATTGCTACTCCCAGAATTTCTAATCAGTTTTCTGGAAGTTGCCATCCAACATGTCTGGATGGCATCAAGTTGGGGAAGGCACTCCAAAGTTTTATCATTTTAGTAATGTAACAGGAGGGGGTTGTGTGAAAGATGTTTTTTTTTAGTGCCTTCAAGACAGTTTTGATTCCTGGCAACCCCTTAGACAAATTCCTGCAGTTTTCTTTGCAAGATTTTTGGGAAGAGGTTTGCCATTGCATCCTTCCTAGGGCTGAGAGAGATTGGCCCAAGGTCACTAAGGTGGGACTGGAAACACAATCTCCTGATTTCTAGCCTGATGCCTTAATCACATCAAACTGGCTTTGGAAATTACTATTATTCAATGTTTGAAGTTCCAAAATACTGCATATTCCCTTATGCAGAACAGTACACTGGGATTAAGCAGATCCTGACCACACCTCATTGGTGTCCTGTCATCCCAGGTGAGTTGAGAAGTCATTCCATGCTCTACTGATATGCAATACTGTGTTACTTTATAAGGCATCAAACTAATTGTGTATTGAATCAGCTTTCCCTTCCAACTAGTGTCAGCTACCTTGTGTTTGGGCAGTTTTTCCCAGCCCTGATGTCCTTAAATCATCTAGGCCCAAATCCTTCTGCACATGCTCAGGTATATGGTGTTGCCAAAGGTAAACACCTTCTTGAAGCTGGTGATTTCATGAACATATCCATCTACAGTAGTTTTCTATTTTTTCTGCTCCCCCAATGTAGCCTATAGCTTTAATATTGCTTGATGTGCTCCATTCAAACATCAATCAAGCCCACTCTGCTTAGCTTTTCAAGATCAGCTGAGGTCAACTAAGGGCTCCTAAGGATAGATCTCCTTTAGTTCAACTGTATTATGGAAATTTGCTTACAATTCTAATATGTTTTTTGAAGAATTATATAACTCCTCAGAATTGTTGGGAAGACATTGGTAAAGGACATACAGTAGTAGTAAATATTGTTCTTGCTTTTAAAAAGTAGAAGGACAGTTTGGAGAAACACTTATTTATGATGAACACAAATACATTTTGTAGAGTCATCTCTTTGTCAGCATGTAAAGGACAGCCAAAGTAATCCCTGCTAAAAAGGGCTCAAGTCAGATTCTTACTGGAAATAAGCCAATTTACTGCTAATCTACCATCATTTATAGGCTGCTGCTTAAGATCTTTTATGACAGATACAAAAACAAACCCCCTGCCAGCACATAGTCAGTGTCTAAGTATTGTAATGTTTGCCAAACACGAACCTGTTATGCTATGTAATTTATTATAATGATGGGCTGAATAATTTTTCTTTAAATTATTGTGTATATAATATTGATTCCATGAAATCATAACATTTTATATGAACAATGTAAATTACAAGACTGCTTCTCCAACTGCAGCAATGTTTTATGTATCAAGGTTGGAGGAAGTTATTTTTGATGCAGATTTACTACATGCCATCTTCTAGGACAGTATATTAATTTTCATCGACTACTGCCTTCCAATGGAAACAGCTGTATTTCTTTATTCATGTTTTAAAAAAATAAATACAAAAATCTTTTCTAACCATTCACAAACAGATGTTGTTTCTAAGATGAAAGCAAATCAATTAATGTCAAATACAGGGATTTCAGTTCCTTTATATTTCTTTACTGTTAGTCAGTGTAGCATAGTGGAATTATGCAGAAATGAGTTGGATTCATACATATTAAGACTACTTAATTTAGCCATGGTGTTCCAAACAAACCACAGTTGGCTGGAGGCATCCATGGTCAAATCAAAAACATTTTATGGGATAACAAAGTGAGTTGCTCAGCATGTATAAAATGAAGCATAAACTTAAAAAGATCATTTGTGTAATTTACATGTATACATACTCATGTTATTCAAGGCTGTAACATTTGAAATATGTAAACTATACATTCAAAGGTTTTAGGTTAAAAGTCTCAACTGGAATTCTAGTTGATTTCTTGTTTATAAAAAAAAATATGTCACCAATGCTCCAAATAATCAGGTAATAGGTTTTGCAAGCTCTTTCATGGTGTTTTTAATACTAAAGCTGAAGATTCATCACACATTTGCTGTGTTGGAGCACTAGATCCAAATTCTTGTTGTAACACAGACCTGTCTCATTTAAAAGATTTCTCCCTTCATACAATTGATTTTTTCATGGGCAGATTTATAGTGTTTCAGTCAGTTAAAAATCATATGTGGAAGTCTGAGATCCATCTAAGATTTTTAACAGCCTGCAATTGGAATGTGCGTTCAGTCACTCATGCATTGATTACTGCAATGTGCTGTATGTGGGGCTACCCTTGAAGAATATCCAGAAGCTACAATTGGTTCAGAACACAACACAGACAGTTGTGGAGGCCCCTAGTGTAGCTCATGTAACACCACTGTTACCCAAGCTGCATTGGTTGCCCATCTGCTTTCGGGTCTAATTCAAGGTGTTGGTTATTCCCCTTAAAGCCCTTTATGGCATGAGTCCAGGATATCTGAGTAACTTTCTTGCCCTGATGGGAGCGGCCTGCCTCACTTCTTCTGCCAGAAGGGGCCTACTACAGACCCTATTGGCTAAGAAATTTCAGCTGGCAAGGTCTAGGAGAAGAGCCTTCTCTGCTGTGGCTCCTGCCCTGTGGATCATCTTGTTGCCAGAGGTGAGAGCCTCACCCACCTTTCTGATCTTCTAGAAGGGCCTTTAAGCCTGACTTTGCCAGTTAGCATGGGGCCTCAGTGCTTTAGTTGGCTGGTGCAGGGACAGAGAAGCACCATCTCCGCTCCATTTGAGCCTCCGGCTTTTAATCTATATTTGGTTTTTTAAATTTAAATTGTTCCTATGTTTATAATTGTTTTTATATTTCTATTTTATTACATTGTATGCTGCTCAGAGTCATTTGTATAGTGAGATAAGCAGCATATAAAATAAATACATAAATACATAAAATGTATGGGGCTAATTTCTTCAAACTGAGCTAGAACCACTAGATTACAAACGACCACGACTGAGCCCAAAATTTATGTTGCTAAGTGAGACAGTTGTTAAGTGAATTTTGCCCCATTTTACGACTTTTCTTGCCACAATTGTTAAGTGAATCACTGCAGTTAAGATAGTAACATGTTGTTAAGTGAATCTGGCTTCTCCATTGATTTGTTAGGTTACAAAAGCTGATCGTGTAACTCTGGGACACTGCAACTGCCATAAATATGACCCAGTTGCCAAGCATCTGAGTTTGGATCCCATGCTCACAGGGGTGCTGCAATGGTTGTAAGTGTGAAAAATGGTCATAAGTCACTTTTTTCAGTGCCTTTGTAACTTCGAATGGTCACTAAACAAATGCTTGTAAGTCAAGGACTACCTGTATTAGCATTTATATTCTGTTCAAATTCAGCAGAATAAGTAATTTCTAATTTAAAGCTCACCCTAGCCTTAAAACTCAAATTGCTCTGGATCCATATAGCCATCTAATATAGAGGCCTCCAGAAGTTTTGATGTATAGCTCCCACAGTTTCTTGCCATTGGCTATACCAGCTGGAACCATTGGAATATGAAGCCCAAAACTTCATGTCTCTGTCCCTGAGAATAACATAATCTTTAAAACAATATTGTATTACAAATGACACACTGAGAGTAGTTATAATTTTATCTACAATTACCTTCTGAAGTAAAAGTCTGAATTATAGATTCTTGAGTTCAATTACTAAGTCACTTGACTGCTTGAGTGACAATCGCACTTCATATTTTGAATTCTTTTTAATAAGTAATTCCATTCTCCTACTTAAAGTAGTGGTGTTGGAAAATACTGGAAATCATTTTCTTGCCTCAGGGAATGGTTTATGTTGATTGATAGGGATCCACAGATTTGGATCTGACTGATTTCACCCAAATATCTCCTGTAGGTCATCTTTAATTCTCAGGAATAAAAATCGGATATAATAATTTTCATTTTCAAAAGCATTCATCCTCACGTAGCATCATAACCTAACCTTCAAAAATGCTGTCCAAAACTAAATAGATTTTCTGTCCATCCTAATTCTCTGTAGGTTAAATGAGTGACGCCAAAGGCAGGACAGAGCCACTAAAGCACAAAAGAAAGATAAAGTGAAAGTTAATTTGTTACTGGTTGTAAAAGTGAAGAAATAGCTTGAAGATTAGGAAAGACTATAAACAACTCCTCCTACTCCATTACTGCCTCTGGTCACGAGACCTTCGTGTGTTGACCAGCATCTGTCAGTCAGGGAAGAGGGACAAAGAAGGATACAGGTCTAAAAGGAAGAGAACAAAGAGCCTTTCCACATAATGTTTTGCTATCAATACTATAGTGATGCTGCACTTGTGGGTTCTCATGATCTTATCCTTGCTGAGCAGCTAAATTGATGTTTTTCTGGCTAAGTGGCTTAAGATTTCAGCTTGTCTCACATGAAGCCTCAGTGCTGTGGGCAGCCAATGCTTTTATGCTTTGATTTGCTCTGTGAAAACAGTTTTGCAATGCCAAGATGGGAGTAGCAATTTGTAGGAGGCTAATTTCAGCTTTTCCTGATTGGCCACCTGGAGGAAGTGTTGGTGAGCTCTGATGAATGCTTCAGTAGAGACAATTATGGGCCATTGCAAACAATATCTAAGGCAGGGGTCTTCAAACTTGTCCCTTTTATGATTTGTGGACTTCAACTCCCAGAATTCCTCAGCCAGCGTGCCTGGCTGAGGAATTCTGGGAATTGAAGTCCACTAGTCATAAAAGGGCCAAGTTTGAAGACCCCTGATTTAAGGGATTGGATAGTAGTATTTGGATGGGCTGTGGCAAATTTTCAGGCATAGTTCTATTAATTGGTTGCCTAGTAATAATGGGTCCTGAAAGACCAAGCAGTAAAAAAGTTATTGTAATTTTTCAGGAGGGAATAGAAAAAGAAAATTTTCTAGAAGTGGAAGTTTTTTCCCCAACATCAAGATGTAGACTGTGTTTGCTACCAAAAAATCAGTAGAACTTTTCCTTTGTTTTCAGCACGGGGACCAAATGTATCAAAGGAATGGACAAATCAATTGTCAGTCTAATTACACAAGGCTGGTGTGTGGCTGCAGCCTGTTGGGTAGGGGCAGAGAGGTGGATGGAGGAAGAAAGAGTGCAAGTGGTTGGCAAGAAATAAAAAGAATTTCCCTGCTGCATTGTCTCCAGCCATTACTAGCCTACCCTTTTGAATTACCCTCAAGAAAACATGGACTTTGTCAGAAGAAAAATATATCATCCATAATAGAAAGGAGTAAGATAAATTCAACATATGAACAATGAATCAGGAATGAAAAGTAAAAAGGGAAGGGAATGCGGTTAGCCTTGGTTTCAAACATGAAGCAGGATGGATGAATTAGATTGTGATTCTTTTAGTTAAGTCCCAATCTCCACAACTTAAAAACTATCTATGTGGCTTTAAGGATAGAACCTAACCGTATCATCCAGCCCAACCTGGGCTCTTCTGATATAACAAGTGATAATACACAATCTGTTGAGGGAGGGGCAAGGAGTGCTGTCATGACTTGTTGCAATCAGGTAGATATACTGTAAGAACGAGAGAGCCTTGGCATTCAGGTGAAGGGGCTGCCATAAAATGGGGCTTGGCTGGCTGTAAAACTGGGCTGTGGACTCTCTGAGGGATTCCTAAGGGAGGGAAATAGACAGTTGGTGTTTTTTTTACAGATAGTAGGACTTCTATGATGTAAGAGATGAAAGAGAGGGAACCCTACTTTTCTTTCTCTCTCTTTAATTTTCCCCGTAGAGTTGGACACCTAGCTGGTCTAGGCTAAGATTTGCAGCAAAAGTATCAAAGCACAAAAATAGTCTTTAATTCTTCTTCTTCATATGTTCTGCCTACTATTGACGTCTTAATGGTTTTCGTGTGCGTGTGGCCAATCGCACTTGGCCAAGTTTCCTCCCCTCTCTTAATTTTTATCCCTTATGGATGACCATCCATTACAAAAGATTCCCTCATTTTCAAAGTCTGTTGTCTCCCTCTTCAGCTTCCAAACTGTTTCCCAAACAGTTCATGCAGCTGTTGAATTTGCAAACAGCTTTCCCAGATTCTAACATCACCTCCTCACTGCAGTTTGAAAACTACAGGGGATAAAGAGGGAAGTTATACTTCCTATTTTAAACATATTATCCTGACTTGCTGTTACTAGTCCACCCCCAAAGTCACTTGCTTCATAAATTTATTTTTTAACACGAACACAATGATACATTTAATGTGTCACTTTGGTTCCTTGTATAACAATAAATCCAGTGGTCTGGTTCCCTCTTTTAAGACAGGTGGTTATTAGAAGCAAATGCAATTTTGTCTTTCGATGAAGCCCCTTGTAATCAAATGATAACATGATTAGATGCTTACAATTGTGCAAGATCTCAACATAGCCCTTCTTCTGAAGGAATTTCCTTCTAACTAAAGTAATAGGACTTTACTCTGTAGCTTGTTAAATATAAAAACAAAACAAACAGCCAGATCTTAGTCTATTGGGTTTTTTTTTTTCATTCAATCATGTCCGATTCTCAGAGACTGGACTGCAGTTTTCTTGCCAAGGTTTTTCAGAAGTGGTTTGCCATTGTGTCCTTCCTAGGGCTGAGAGAAATTGACTGGCCCAAGGTCATCCAGCCTAAGGCAGGACTAGAATTCAGTCTCCTGGCTTCTAGCTGGACGCTTTAGCCTCTATGCCAAACTGTCGCTACCACTAATCACCACTACCACTGCTCAATTTCACTGCTGCTAATCTAACCTGGTCTACCGTAAGGAAAGGTAGAATGGCAAGAATGGGGTGACAGAGAATAGATCAGCTATCAGAAAATCAATTGCTGGTGCAAATTGCAAGTAAAATCATACATTCTCAAGTGTATCTGGCATCTCCAGTCTTTGCCAATTGAATTGAAGGAGCCTTAATAGGACTTATTCCTGACTGAACATTTCCCACAGAATATAGGCTATTTTATAAGACAAACTATCTAACCAACTACACTTAAGAGTGGACTCCGCATGTGCTGAATTACAATGTTTATTCCAGTCACAGATGTTCTGACTGGGAATAACGTGACAATAAACCGATGTATATGGAAGGTTTCATGTTATTATTCCTTATGTATACTTCAATTAGTGAAATGGCTTTCAAATTCCACCCCACCCGTTTCATATCATCTTAGTGGAAAACAGTCATGGCAACAAGTTTTATAGCCCCATATATTATGCTGGAAAAAGGAGCTATTACTGCTATAAAAATCCACAACATTTTCAAGGCCTTACAGTCATAAAATTGAGAGGAATCAGGGACAGGCTGAAGACGTGGCAATCCTGAGACAGCATTTTCCTGTGCCAGGCAGTGTTCAGTTCCTTCAAGGTTGAGTGCAGTTCATTTCTATGTACTTCATTTTGTGATATCAAATGGAATCAGGTTCTGCTTGTAAGATTTCAAACTCCTGTCTAAACTCAGTTTTAGGCATGATGCTCTCAAAAGCAAATACTTCTTTGGAAAAGGAATCACACCCCAGGTCAATAAAATCTCAGCAAATGATTCTCGTTTTTGTTTCGGGTGTGCACTTGATAAACTATGCCCAGCACTTGTCACTTCTGTTGACTCACACAGCTGTTTACAGATTTCAAATGGTTTGCCATTCCCTTCCTCTCACACTGATATCCTGGAAACTGGAGAGTTGAGTGACAAAGTGACAGGACTAAAGATCTCTCAACCGCCTCACCAGACTTCAATTTCCAAAATCCTTTGGGAGATGCTGTAACAGAAATTACACAGAATCCTGAGTTGTTCGCAATAGTAGCCATGGACTGAGAGTGAAGCGTCAGGGGAACCTTTCATTGAATATGTTGGTATGCTGAATAGCATGTGTGTGCATGTGCAAATGTGTGTAAAACCAGAGAAGGGAAATGGACATACTTGGCTGGTACCCTAAAAACCCAAATGCTCCTAATTGCAACACTATGTTGCAAGTCCTATTTGAAAAAGCAAAAAGCCAGAGCCCTTTCACCTTGAACTTAGATATTTTTTTTCTTTTGGCACAGCTCCACCATGTGGTTAAATAACCACTTTTCCTGATTCCCTAATATCACAATGTTCCTTACTGGATTTCCACACCCAAAAGTGTGGAAATTAGCAGAATCTTTTCCAGTAAGAATCTAAAGTTTTTTTTCCTTTTTACACTTTCTTCTCATTTGAGCAGAAATGTTTAAATATTTTGGTAGAGTCAGAGAAAGAGGAAATTTGTGACATAGCGTTTTGCAGATTATATATCTTTCCAATCAATTTTTAATTCAGCTTCCCTTTTATTATAAACTGCCTTGAGTGCTTATATAAATAAAAAGGCAGCATATTTAATATTCAAAATATGTTTTTCCTAAAACACTTTGAAGAAACCTTGCTGCTCTTCCATAAGATTACAGTACAGTGGAATCTTATGTACTATTAGTCTTTGACTTACGCTTAGTGACTCTTCGAAGTTACGATGGACCTACCTTGAGGCTATTTATGATCTGGATTTGAACTTATAATGCTCCGGCCTCCCTCTTGAAGTCATGTGACCAAACTTCAAGTGCCTGGCAACACAGCCACATTTATAGCTCTTTACAACATCCCATGGTCCCGTGACCATAATCTACAATGGTTTTGCTGAAAGGTACTTACTTCTGGTTTTCAGCAAAACTGTGCTCATAGTGAACCACTGATTCACTTTTCAATTGCGTTGTTCACTTAATGATTGCTGCAAAACAGACTGTAAAATCAGATCAGTCACAGGCTCCATGGGCAGGTTCCATTATGGTTGTAAATTGAGGACTACTGAGTCTCTACCTTTAGAAATAAGGTTATGATAACCTTAGATATGGAACAAGTCAAGATCTTAGAAGGAAGGAGGGAACTACAACTCCCCAAAACAAATTCTGGGTTTACAAATTCTATTTTCTACTAATCTGGTTCATATCTACTGTAGAGCAGTTCTAGTTTTGTTTTGCCTTCCTGAAAATTAACATCTGGGTTAAGCTTCTGCATTCACTGCTAAGTTTGTTAGTTATCTTTATCGCTAGACTATTTGTTCAGCAGTGATTAAATATCTTCTGCAAGCTTTCTCTACTCCCTCAGCTCTTTGAAGTAGTACCTCTTGTGCAGCCCTGTTCTACAAACCAACCATCTCAATTGGGCTATAAAAGTTTTAGTACTAACCGTGTTGAAAAAAACATTTTTTAAAAAAGAAGAAAAGAAAATGCCGTTTTGCCAAACGAATCCAGTAGAACCCATTCAATATATAGATAGTCCTCAACTTACTACCCCAATTGAACCTGGAATTAAATCATGGCAATTGTTAAGTAGGTCACCAGGTGACTATGCCTGATTTTACAACCCTTTTTTTTGCAGTGGTTGTGAAATGAATGCCACAGTTTTTAAGCAAACCCATTTTTTTCAATGGGCATTTTTTGCCAGAAACTGACAAAAAACACCAAAACTTGTGATCACAGGACTTTGGGACGCTGCAAAATAGCCATAAATGTGAGTCGGTTATCAAGCATCGAAAATGCAAATGTGACTGTGAGTGTGTGTGCGTGTCTGTGCATGTTCCTGTTGGAACTCCAAAACCAGGTTGTAAGTAGCTCTGGAGACGTTTGTAATATCTTGTTGCTAAGCAAACAACATGCAAACTATCCCCAATTTCCTTACAAGTTGGAAGGGGCATTTAGGCCACTGACTCCAAACTCCTGCCCAGTGCAAGTAAAAGAGAGATGATTGCATACCCTCTACTTTTCTAGGCAACTGGTTGCACTCACATGCTCTTCCTATTACAAAGTTTACTCTAACATTCAGTTAGAAACTACTTTTCTGCACTTACCTTCATTATCCTGTTGCATGCAAGAAAGAACAAGTTCTTCTAAGGGATGTTCTTTCTGGTATTTGAAGAGCGGTATTATATCTTCCCTCTGTAGGGATATCCACATAGAGAATGAAAAAGGTCAAGAGTGTGAGCAGGATCATGCAATCAAAGTCCTGACCCCCGTTAACCCCTCCTCCCCCTTGCTACAGATGCTTCGGTCTATCATATTTTCTCAAATATAAACATACCAAACTCATTCAATCTTTTTTCATAGTTCCTGTAAAACTATCCAGTTTTTCAAAATATTTCTTAAATTGTATTACCTGGGAATGGAGATAATATTTGAGATGGAGTCTGACCAATTTGGATTGCTACACAGTGTAATTGCTGTGATTTGAAAATTATAGTGCTGTTGATGCAGCATATCTCATCGCTGACTCATTTGTAATCAACTCCTGTTCTAAGATCATTTTCATAATATGGGTTTGTGTATTAGGATAATGGGTTTTTGTGTGCATGCGTGTATATATGTGCCTGTGTGTGCATGGCTTGAAGTCAGTGAACTCCTGGCAATTGTCCGAACTAGTCCCTGCAGTTTTCTTGGCAAGGTTTTTCAGAAGTAGTTTGCCATTGTCTCCTTCCTAGGGCTGAGAGAGTGTGACTGGCCCAAAATCGCTCACCTGGCTTTCTGCCTAAGGCAGGTCTAGAATTCAAGGTTTCCCAGTTTCTAGCCTGATGCCTTAACCGCTACAACAAATTGGTTCTCAGAATTGTCATGAATCCAACAGATACTCTGCCTTCACTATGACATAACTACCGGTACTTAAAAGTACTTAACCACCAGAGGGCTTTTGCTCTGACATGCCATGCTCTTCCCTCAGCTGTCCTTAAAGGATGATACAGGAAGATTCCTTATCCTGACAATGCCTCTGTGACTCTGGATATACAGAAACAATAGAACCTGTGTTTCTCCAATGCCTTTATTACAGAGACTGTGCTAGCCTTTGGTGCTGTGTTGAAGGGAGGAGTAAAACTGCTGACTGCCGTTAAAAACCTAGACATTATATTGGAGTATTCTAATTCTCCAGAAAGAAAAAAGGGGGAAGGAGAAAGTTGCAGGAGAGGGTAACCGCAGCTGCCTCTCAAGGGGCCATTAAAAGAGGTCAAGTAGTAAATAGAGAAAACCTAAGCCTTTGTTGTGCTGCTGATTCCAGAGAATTTTTCAAATTTCTACTGCAGAAATTCTACACATATTCTATATTTGGAATAACTTACATCTTAGACTTAACACTGAGTTTCAATCCTTTTTACAGAAAAAAACAGGCAAAGGAACTCCAAAGGAAGCGGTGGTGAGGCCCCTCCTTAAGAAGCCTTCCCTGGACCCAGATGTATTAGCTAACTATCGTCCGGTCTCCAACCTTCGCTTAGTGGCGAAGGTTGTGGAGAGTGTGGTTGCGCGGCAGCTCCCCCGACACCTGGAGGAAACGGTCTATCTAGACCCACTCCAGTCGGGCTTCAGGCCGGGATACAGCACGGAAACAGCATTGGTCACATTGGTGAATGATCTCTGGAGGGCCCGGGACAGGGGTTGTTCCTCTGTCCTAGTTCTTTTGGACCTCTCAGCGGCTTTTGATACGGTGGACCACGGTATCATGCTGCGGCGTCTGGCTGAGTTGGGAGTGGGAGGCACGGTTATGCGGT